>NC_088323.1:6363636-6666666 GCF_910592395.1 Lineus longissimus | reverse complement strand
GGTTTAACAACTATGCCACGAGAGTGTTCCAAAATCACTTACAATATTCCTCTTCTTGACATTGTCCATGACCTTGGAGACGGGCGAGTCCAGGTAGACGGTCACGTGAGGTTTGAACATCTCGCACATTACAATACGACGGTTCTCCATGCAGTACCGATAACCTGTAAAGAAAACACGTAAATAGTCACATGACGTTCGAACGTTCCGCACATTACAAAGCCAAGGCAGGCCTCACAATTACATCCTGTTTTCCTGAATTTGGGCTTATTTAACCAGGATTTCAGCACCAAACATCGGTCTTACATGCCAAAAAGCTGTCTTTTTTCGGCATAACTACAAGACTTACTTGACATCTGATGTCGTTTTAAAGTGTTCGGGGGCATATTTAGCCATTTGAACGCCCAGGAAATGCTTCAGAAGGATCAAAAACAAAAAAATTTGATCTTTAAGTAAAATCTCACCTCCAGGTTTCAAGAATCCACATTTCCTGAGAGCTTCAATCCACACATGATCACTCCAGGGAGATCGGTCAAAAACCACACCTTGACCTGAAATACAAGAAAATAATTTACGGTTGATTGGACTCAAACTAGCGGCCGGCAATTTTTAACAACAATTTTTTGGTACAAACCCTCAGCCAAATCATACCAGGTAGGCTATGAACACAGAATGCTTCCTTTCTCCAAAATTTCTTCAAGGGTCAACCCCAGTCATATGGTTGAGAAATATCATGGTTCGAAGAAGCTGTCGACTTGGCACTGCTGCATACAACTAACTTTCTTTGAACAACTTTGACATCCTATGCCAAGAGTTCTTTGAAGACAGTGGTTTTAGTCATTAAGATGCCATGATACTTGGCTTTCTAAGCTGGTTGTATTTTTTCACTACCATCATTCCCGACCATTCTTGCTCTTCCAGAGTTTAGTGCTGTTTCTTGTGAGAGTACAGCAATGTGGACAAAGCATGAAAGGTTGCAGCTACGGTGCATTATCTGCTGAGAACTACACTCACCAGTATTGAACAAATGCTGCAGGCCTGCTGAATAATCAAACACTCTTTTCTGGAACCAATACAGCTGAAGTAAACCAGCACGTCCGCTCTCGGGATTCTTCTGACGATAGAACTGCTCCAAGTCAAAGATCTGATACTGCTCTGGCAACGCTGGATTGAGCTCACTAAGATGGAAGCGCTTGTGCTCATCCCAGTAAGCTGCATCATGTTCCGTCATCGGAACGTAATGAAAGTCAAGTTCCTCTGCAAGTTTTTGGGCGAAGGCGGTTTTTCCAACGCCCATGTTCCCTTCAACGCAAATAACTTTGCTGTTTTCATCGATACGTTTGTATGTTTTGTCAAAGAGCTGCCAGAATATATTGTAACTAAGTGTCTTGTATGGCCACGGCTTTGCCCTCTCAACTTTTGTAAGCTGATTCGCAGGTGCTGTAATGTGAGCAACCTGCAAAAAACAGGCACCAGCCATTTTTTGAGAAATTTCAACTGGGGTCACCAGTTTTCCGCTCCTGGAGGCCAAAAGACAGAACCTGCCGACATTGCCTCTTGCTGCAAAGAGCGCCATGGTACTAGTTTTATTGGCTGCACTAATTATATTTTGATTTTGATGCTTCTTTATCGAGAAAAATGAGTTTTTTGAAGAGAAAATTTGCCCTTCTGCTTTACCGGAAGTAACAACCGGACAAAGCGGCGCATGCGCAGTGAAGGCCATCGGCGAAAATATGGAGCGCCATTCAGGGAAATATTTCAGAGGTTTATGAATGGGGCGCCGTGTAGTTACAACAAGTGACACTAGACGGAGGCATTGCCTCAAATGTCACAACCAAGGTTTCAGATGAAGACAGTTGTAAACCATCAATATTTACGGCGCAATCACAAAAACTTCTTGTCACAACCAGGGTGTGAAAGAGATGGGGACAATGGGTGATATGAATAAAGACTAGCAAATGCTTTTATCTAAAACTTTATGTACATTTACACTAGGCCTTTCTGTACAGAATTGAAGTAAAAGCACTTGCTAGTCTTTATTCATATCGCCAATTGTCTTGGGTCACAAGATATAAGCCTCCCAAAGACCACAGTTCCTCATAAATGTAGCGGTGGATCAGGGAACACAGAGGAGACACATCACACAGAAAATGTGAGATAAATGAATAAGAAATCCACAATAAGGATTAGATGAAGAAAATCAACAACCACAACAGACATATCAAATTTCATCAATGTTTTTATTTTTCGAGGATGTTGAATTATCTTGACGACAACTTGAGTAAAATATAATTGTAGTACAATTGTCCCCAACCAGAACTACTTTTTGAAATAATGGTCATTTCAGTTTTTGAAGTAACACTCGGTTAAGCACATTCATAGAGCAGTTCAAGCAACAAACAAGTTACAGTCAAATTTTTCTTAAGGATATGTACAAAATCGATAGTACAGCACACAAGAGACTTTTATTGCACACGATCGTGATCACAGGTCGCAGCAACAGAAATCACTTGTTTGCTTAGTGAGACGAAGTCACAATCTGTATAAGTTAGCTAGGCAGGAGACCATCATTTGTACACCCAAGTTCTTGCCTATATTCCCCCTTTAAAGGTGAACTATAGACAAGAACACAGTCCCCAATTTTATAAGACACAAATATTTCCAGAATCCCTGCAACTTTGCAGGAACTTGTGATTATCGGGGAACATTATATGACACAACTCTTGACTAGGTTTCCGGAGATATGTCCAAGACAAATAAATGTAGCCAAGATCACAAGAATTTGAAGGGCTTTCAGTCCTTGTTAACTCCCCAGTTTCAACTTCATGACGCTTTCACAATGGCTGTTGTGTCTGCCTCCGTGTTGAGTCTGCTGGCCGTGTCCAACGTCATACACTTACAGGTACAGCCAGTCACTGGACATTCTTTGTGTTCACTGAAAGATGGAGTTATGACCATTAAGCCATTGACAAAATCCAAATATTTTGTCATTTGTGATCCGTCACAGCAAAACCAGGTGCATGTCGCTCTGAGCTTGGCAGGTTGAGACGGACTGTTTGTTCATTTCTCTACTGTCTGCCTTTTGTGAAATATGAGCACATCAATTTCTCCCATTATCTTCTGGTGTCATTTAGGCTCATCTTCTGTGCGATATGATGCGCCTGGTTTTGGTGTGACGAGTCACATTTGTGACGAAGTTTCAAGTGCAAAGTAAAAGAGCTCTTATCACGGTGAATTTGATGATTTTACTGGATGCTAACACAAACTAAAGCCGCTTAAGTACTTTATTACTGTACTTTCTTTTTGATACCTCGTATAGTTTTTCGAGAATGTTTCTTTTGATTTCACAATGGGTCACTCAAAAGGATGACCTTACCTGAACCACTTTGATATATGAATGGCATGACCTCCATGTCGGCAAGTCTGACACCAAGTAAACCACTTAGGAAATGCAGTCATTCTGTCACCATCACAGTCGGAAGATTTTTGTTTCTGTCGCGCAACGCCGGATGCTGTGCCCATGTTGATGAGACAGAGCGAGCAGCGAGGGAGAGGTTTCCTACAGCCGGGGCAACTCGTCACCTGAAGAAGGATGAATTGGATGAGAAACTGTCGAGATTTCTGTTGCACCGCACTCGATGCTGTGCCCATGTCGATGACTGAGACAGAGCGTGTAGTGGGAGAGGAATTCGATAACCTTGCTGAAACCTGGGGATTTAAACATTCTATAAGTTGTGCATATTTTCACAGCAGCAATGGATAGGCAGAGAGGGCAGTGCAATCTGCAAACATGCTACCTGGGAAATCGTAACGTGATGGATTGGACTTCTGAATCTGCTAAACTGGCCAATACACCTTATGGTCCAGCGCTACATTCACCAATTGCCAAACACTTCACCAGATATTTTGCAAACACTACTAGACTATTCTTACCTTTGATTTGTTCGGCGAGCCCCCAAAGGACGTGTAATGTCTTGTCCGGCCCATGGTCAGCATACTGTACGATATTGACTTGCCGCAGAAGTTACAACTGACAAACACTTGCTGCGGTGGACGACTACTCGTATCACAGCGGAAACGATGGACGTCAAACTCCGCCCTGAAAGGAAGATACAGAGTTAGTTTGTCATTGGGGATGACTTGTTATTGCCATATTGCACCGTTTACAGATTGAGTTGCTTGAAATTTGCCTATGTATCATTATGGTCCTGGTAAATCTAACAGCAGCCTTCAAATGAAAATTAAAGGGGACTACTTGGGAGAGGGGTTTACCTGGCCATGAGGATATTACAACAGCTTGTCACCATGATCCGCCACTTGACATTACAAACAAATGCCAGATTGTGGGATCATCCCACAATCTGGCATTTGTGTTATTTTTGGCATCCCAGATGCCAAAAATAACACATCTCCTTCTTCAAAAAGGACTAGTCTATTTCTACAATTTGTCAACTAAGTAAGCCAAAAATAGTAATACCTTTCATGCCAGAGACGCCACCGGTCCAGGAGGTCTCGGTAACTGCAAAATGAACATGACAGTTAAAAATCAACGAAACATTATTCATCAAATGTGCCGGCACTTTACCAAAAGAGGGCGAAGGTCTCAGAAGTTCGTGGGCAAGGCCAGAGAAGGAAACATTAACCCCCCCATTTCCTCAGGATTCCCCAGCTCAGGTGGAACATGTAGGGTTCAGCATCTCTAGCTCAAGGACATAAGAAAACACTTATCCTACCCAGGGTCGAACCCACAACCTTAACATTATGGGCCTGGCACCAATCAAAGTAAAGTTTGTTTATTACAGTGTCATGTCAACTCTAATGATAGGGCCAGCCAGCTTTAGCTTCTGGGACACGCTTTACTTCAAAAGTTCTATCCCTCATGCCAGGCGCCTGGCGAGAAGGCAATTTGTATCCTATATTTTACTAGCTGGTGGCTAACCAACCGGCCGCATCGGAAAGAGGTTACCAGCAGGCCTCGAACCTTTGACCTCCCGTATGTGAGGCGGACACCTTAACTACTGGGGACACTTTCAATACTTGCCTATCAATCCATGAGACTACCCGCGTATCCTTTGATATATCGGCTGGGAAGCCTTGAATCACAACCAGTGATGCCGTCTGCACGTCACCTGTCTTATCAACGTATCTCTGCAGGAGATCGAGACCTTCCGTCGACAAACCTGAAACAGAAGTTAAAAGTTATCTAGACGCACAGCGCTTTAGAAACGGGGATGGCTCAGGTGTGATGATAATCACGATGACGGGAATCATGCTGCTGCAGGTTGGTAGTTTTGATAATCAACGTTTGACTCTCCATAACTGGCCTCACCTGTTAACAATATTCCATCCAGGTTGCCACTCTCTATCATCCTAGCGGTGATCTTCTCGATGAAGTCATTCAACTGAAAGAAACGGAGAAGTTTAACAGCATCGAAAAGAAATAAGATCATATATATCGCACTTTATACAGTAGAACTCATGTAGGCAATTTCCAAACAGCCCAGCAGACTTTAACCTGATAAGCGTAACTTACTTACCCTGCTGTCATTAAGATACATGCATGCAAACGCGACTCTGTCTTGTAACGCCATACCACTCTCATTCTGAAACAGAACATAACACTATGAAAGCAGACGGAGAGGGGGAGGGGGTCCATGGTCAAGGTCTCAGCTTCTGATCTTTCTGTAGTCTGCCGATCCAGTGACTTGTGCTGCCATTACAATTCCAAAGACCCCATCCAAGCGGAGAGTAGCTTGTGATGGATGCCTGTCTAGGTCATCGACCAAAAAGACAAATGGTGCCCACTCGTAGTGGCATGCAAAACACTCACAAGTTCTGACAAAGTCACTCAATATTTCCTCGTATTAAAATGCAATTGACTTACAACAACGTCTTCGAAGTTGTCCGACTCACTCGTGAGGAAAGCGAACATGCCACGTAGATACGGGTTATGAAGTTCACTTCGGAGGGCGCCACACATCTCTTTCCATAGCGGGTTGCGGTCGTCTGCGTATCCGGATATCGCCATGGCGACCATGTTTAGGTTGGACTTGCCTGCTGGGAAAAACATCATAATGTAATCCAATGAACATGGTGATCAGTAACATTAAGCGGTCGAAGTGACGGGTAATAATCAAGAGGTCATGGGATCGACCCACAGAAGGAACACCGCTGTAGGATCCCCGTCTCCTCCGAGACACTTACCCTACAGTAAGTAGTAAGTAGGTAAGTGAGTAAGTTTATCCGCTCCAGAAGAAAACAACATACCGTTGGCGCTCCCAGTAGCTACTCCGCCTTTCTTTAATACATCAATGGCAAGTCTCATCTTTAATGAGAAGAGAGATATGGTCGCCGCTCTCTCATATTCATCTCGGGATTCAAGGCTGGGAAGAGAAAAATGTATTCACATATTGATGACCAAAAGCACAAAACTAGACGCATGTTAGTGAAAAACGAGGAATGTTTGCAGATTTTGGACCCACCTTGCAATTCGGGGCAGGAAATAGAATGATACTGCTTGACGTGAAAGATAATCTTAACCAAGACGATTGAAATGTAAATTAATTACTCACTTTTCTAAAAATATCCTCAGACTAGAATCCCCTCGGTCGAAATCCCAGCCACACAGCTCCATTGCCTTCGTTCTGCAGAAAATATGACAACAAATAACTGATCAATTTTTAAAACTACTTTTTCTCAATCCAATCCAATCTCCAAGAACAAGTTGGGTTTGAGAAATTTAAACTGAGCTGGAGGCATTGGTTGTCTCACCAAAAACGTGAGAGTGGAGCTAAAATTTCAGCACCAACCGAGTTGTATTGATGAGACAATCAATACCGACAGTGAGGTATCAATTTCTACTCTAAAACATCTCAAATTAGACAACGAAAAATGTGGTTTTAAATGCTTTTTGACAGCTTCCACATTTTTGCCTCACCATAACCGCTGAATTCAAAACAAGGCTTCCCTGACACATACCAGTAGTGCATTTACACTATAAAGTGCATTTCATTTTAAATCCAGGTGTTTAGAATAACTCACCTCTCTTCACTCCTGTACATCTTTAAGTGATTGCTGTATTTATTGGTTTCTATGCCGACCCATGGTACATTTGGTATCATCTCACTCTTATTACAAGAACCAGTTGGGTTCAACTCGCCTCTCAACACCGCTTTAGCACCATAGACTTTTTGAATACTTTTGGCTGAACCTGAAATGATGGCATTGAATGCCAGACGTGAAAGACATGACACACTGAGCAACCACCATTTCGGACAAGGCAAAGACTCCCAGAGACAATGGGTGATATGAATAAAGACTAGCAAATGCTTTTATCTAAAACTCCATGTACATTTACACTAGGCCTTTCTGTACAAAATTGAAGTAAAAGCATTTGCTAGTCTTTATTCATATCACCCATTGTCTGGGGCTCAGAGTCAGATCTAAGGTCATAGTCTCCTCTCCTCTTCTCACTTGCTTCTCACTATTCACTCTTTGCATGAAATATTCCACGTGGCATCAAACGACTCATATCAAAGTCATATCATTTTAAATATGATGTTATCAGAGGGATAATTCTATGATATTAGATTGTGGTTGTGACTGATCTGACCATTTCTGAAGGTCTTTCAACCTAACGAAAATGATGCAGCAGTTTCCTTATGAGAAAATGATAAGTTGTACAAAATTCTGTGATATTAGATTGTGGTTGTGACTGATCTAACCATTCCTGAAGGCCTTTCAACTTGTGAAAATGATGGAGCAGTTTTCTTATGAGAAAACTATAAGTTGTACAAAATTCTGTGATATTAGATTGTGGTTGTGACTGATCTGACCATTTCTGAAGGTCTTTCAACCTAATGAAAAGGATGCAGCAGTTTTCTTATGAGAAAATGATAAGTTGTACAAACCTTTTATTCTGCCTTCGACTTGTAAATTTTTCATTACTGATCAGACAGTTAAGGAAATGTACAATAATATTTGCAATCAGAGGTAAAGAAAGCACTACTGGCATACAATGACTTTAACTCTTTAACCCTTTAACTACCACCATTTTGGGCAAAGCAGAGACTAATTGGTAAATCTGAAAAATTATTTTTTTTAACACCAAGGATACGATCTAGCCAATACCAGACATTCTTCAGAGTTTCATCAGCAAATTTCGCATTTTTCCAAACGCTCTCCTGAAAAAAAAAGTAAGGTTGACGCATTTGCTTTTATGAGAGGTATAAGTACATGTATAAGCACCTCACCAGGCCTATGCTCTCAAAGGAGGGAAAGGTTCAATAAGTACACACTCCACGCTCTACTTACCATACCACCACACAGATACATGCACGGAGACCACCTACCTTGAGTCCGTAACCCATCTTGGCTCTCATCTTCATCACCATGGAGATATCGTCTGCTTCCTCAACCCTCTCATCAGGGACACACTCCACGATCTTCTTACCACACGACCACAACAGGTACATGCTTGGAGACCACGTCTGCAAAATAACGAGCATTAAGCACCAGGCTATGAGGCTCCTGTATCACAGAGTGCGGTGGTGAACATATGTTTGAAGTTTATAATCAAATCAGAGATTAGATTAATGCATTTTGTAGAATGGGACTTGGAACTAAAACGAATGAGCAGACTTTTGCACCCTCCCCCCAAAAAGGGAAATACACTCACCAAGGCAATTCTCTCAAAGATGCGTACGTCTCTTAGGAAGCCAGTTGGTGACACGGTCAGCATCCTGTTCTCGTCGGTGGGATGCCAAGCAAATGATGAGACAGCATTGTGGCCGTAAGCTGCAAAACAAAAGTGAGATTATGCACATATCCAAGCAGACACGGCGGTCTAGTAATGAAGTCAGCCCAAGGGGTGATGGTCCGCTACATCATGTTTCTCTGCTTTTCTCTGTCCTCAGGTATGCTGCCAGAGATGATCCATAAGCGCAAAAATAAAAGGCACGGGATATTTCCAGGTGGTTGGGTTCCCAAAGAACTAATACATTTACAGTATTCATCATCATTCCAGTGAATGCGCACGCAGCAACAGCCAATAATGCTGGCTCAGACCACTTCATTTCCCTGTGGGATCAAACCTTTGTGTGTCAACGGTCCTTTGCCACATACAGCACTGAAGTGATCGTTTAGGCAAGAATTATTCCGACTTACGGTGGACCAATCTCTCGATGATGGCTGGTTCCAGCTCATCCGATCCGAGACCTGAGTGTTGCACATCATACAGCTTCACCACAGAACTTTCCTTCGCTAAACTCGCTAATAAACCAAATCTGAAATAGAAATCAAACAAGCAAATAAAATTTCTCTGAAACATTTCATTTCGATTCAAAAAGTAAAAGACGCATGCTACTCATTTTTCAGATGTGTAATAGCAACTATTGGCCAATAACGAGGCAAGACTCACAAGGAGTCTGCATGTGGTAGACTGGCGCGTGAATGTGTCGAACTCCCATACAAATTGCTTGAATGGAGGAATGGGGGGAAGGAATGCCAAGGACACAGCCGGGCCTGCAGAATAGACTCGAACGCGATCCCTTCAGTTGGAATTTGGAAGACCCAGCTGATACCAACTGGTCAAGACAGATGATGGCATGTACAGCAGAACCTCTCTATTAAGGACACCCTAGGGACTGACAAGTGCTGTCCTTAATAGAGAGGTGTCCTGATTAGAGAGGTGTCCGCTAAGGGAGGTTTCACTGTACTTGCACTACTGACATACTTCTCATTGTAGGTACAATGTATCTCTAAAACCCGTTGAATAGTGTCTCCATGCAGGAGGGAGGACGAGGGACCGAGTGTCGGACTAACCTTGTTGGACACCAGGCTATCTTGAGGACACCTCGTGTCTCTTGGAATGTTAATACTTAGGCAGAGTTAAGGAACTATTCAACAATTTCCACACAAAGGTTTTCAATTTTGATACACCAAGTAATCACGACACAATGACTTTGTCAAGGCTATCGTTACAATACAAACCAAACTGGAGATATCGGTTATCTCACCAAACTCTGCGAGGGTGGAGCTGAAATGTACACCAAAACAAGAGGTGTCTTGCAAAGGTCTTTGGCAACATTACAGCTCCACCAGAGGAAATCTGACCCATGAATAGGCCTATAGATGCGTGTGGATATCCCTTGATCTTTTAATTTCCTAAAAGGATATTGGTTTGTCAAAACTTCGCACATCCCAGATGAGCACTTGATTCTGAAAATAAAGACATGGTCACAATCAGTGTAATATTTGTTATTTGGTAAAATTAAGTTCTCCTCTATATTTTCATTCAATCTTCATAGCATTATACACTCAAATTCAGTGGTGGACCCAGGAATCTGGAAAAAGGGAGGGCACACCCCTAGTCAGGGAGGCATTGTAATCATGGAAATGAGGGCATTCTGGGTAAAAAGCTTTGATGAATGAAGCTTTGATGAATGAAACTTTTGAAATCTCAGACCTACACCCTTCGGTTAAAAATTTTATTGTCAATTAACTTACATCCACAAATGACGCTAGCCGATATTCGCAGTGTGGATCCACCGTGATACCATGGACTGCCTTGTTGAGTGCTACGTTCCTTGGATGCGTCGTATCTGAAATAAACATAAGTTGAAAGTTCTTGGAATATAACATGGAGAAAAATTCAATATTTAAGGATAAATTTGGTTTTGAACTGAACTTAGCATGAATTTTAGTCCATTCCTTATTTAGGGCTTTCGCACACAAATTACAGGTTAGAACTATAGAGCAGAAAAAGTCAAAATAGACACACTTACCTCGCAGATCATAGATCCTAAGAAATTTGTTGTTCATTCCGGCCACAAGAGTTTTGGGTTCGTGTGGCGACCAGTTGAAGGACAACGTTGTCTCGCCAGGGCCTGAAATCATAAATCACATAAATCATGTCACCTCTGAGGTCCCAGGTTCAATTCCAGGTTGGTTCTTCGATAGTGTAGGTTTCCTCCAGGGTCTCCGGTTTCCTCCTACCTTACATTTCAAATTCCTTAATGTTTGTTATAGGACTAATGAATGATGTCCTAGTTGACGCTCAGCTCACAACTCAATGTTTTATAATGCTAGATCGGTATCACCAACACAGGTACTGGCACTGAACACGAACTCAACACAACGAAAACGCTTACCTAATTCAACGACTGGTTTCGTGATGATGTTTCTCTCTGTCGAGTCGACATGTCCCCTTTCTGGTGTGACAGGCCCGCTCACCATCGGTCGCGAGTTCACATCCCAGATAAGAATCGAGTAGTCGACACGATGCTTCTCTAGACTCTCGGCCAACTGAAATTCAAATCATCGTCCACATGCATTCAGTTTCAGCACATTTCACAGTCAACCACGCGAATTATGCTACGGTTACGACGACGTAGACACATTTATGCTAAGTCACTCAGGGTGAGCAACTAGCTTACAGGCACCACCATGTACCACCTTCTTGCTCTTTGGGTTATCTACAATTCTAAATTCCTCATTCCTGCTCCTCGGACAGTTATGGTTGAGGTCTGCATTGTAATTTTATTCACATTTGGGGCCGACCTTAGCCCTTATTAACTGATTACTGACAAGAGCCTACAATGAGAATCGGGTATAAGTTATCTACATGAGAATCGGGAAAGATATAAGAATAAGAAGCCAAATTCAGGCTGGTGATAAACTTGACTTACCAGTGTTGGTTCCAGTGGATTCCAGCAGAGGGCATTACACTGACGAGGATGCTTTGGGACTGAAAGAAACAACATCCTGTCAGTCGGGAAAATTTCAAGACACTACTGCTAGCTTTCAAAGCCATGCGAGGACAAGCTCCCAAGTACCTGTCTGACTCTTTAGAGCACTCCGATCAGCAGATACCATCCTGCCTGTGCTCGAGATCCCGCGCAAAAGACCAGATTTGGTGAGCGTACATTCCAGAGTGCCGCAGCAGCCCTCTGGAATGACCTCCCTAGTAACATTCAAAATGCGAACTCAACCACAGCATTTAAGAAACTCCTCAAGGCCCAATTCTTCCATGAACACTACGAACATTATAATTATTGTGAAGCCCCTTTGAACGGCCCAATATAGGAACCCCCTATCTTTATTCTTTTTAGACAGTCCCAGTCCCTTTCACTGTGTTAGACAGACTGTCACTTAGTTTGCTGTCCTTGATACAGAAGCTTTACAGCTTTACAAATACTCACCAAACTGTTTGCCGGTCAACCCCTCCGGGTCACCAGTTCCACCTTTCCCAAAGCTGAAAGGAAACATAATGGTGTGGTAAAGAAAGACCTGATATAACTTTGATTGTTGGCCACAACTTTTTCTCTTCAAACCAATGAAAATCACTCAGTTACTACCTTTTAGACCTTATCTCTTGATTGGAGTAGAACCTCTCTATTGATGACAGCCTTTGGACTGACAACTGCTATCCTTAATAGAGAGGTGTCCTTAATAGAGGAGTCAAATTGATTGGAACAACCAATTTGGGTCCAAAACTAGTGTCCCTGATAGAGAGGATGTCCCTAATAGAGAGGTGTCCTCTAAGGGAGGTTCTACTGTACCTTGTGAGAACGACACGTCCATTTGCCTGTCCAACAGCTACGAGATGATCTGGTACTGCCCTTGGACACCAGGCCACACACTGAAATACATCAAACAACACTCAAGTTGAGATGAAACTCCTTTGCAGACGGAAGCACTGGCTCTTATTTGTTTATGCATAAGAGTCGGAAATTGAGCAACTTTGCCTCCCAAATCACGAAAATTGGGAGAACAAAACAGGTCACAAACATTACCAAGTTTACAGTATCAACTTACTTTCATGTACTGATGGCTCGTGTTACTTGAGAGGAGGGTGCCATATGTGTCATCTGAAAGTCGATCTGGAAAGAGAGACATTTGAACGAATGGGTATCAGTATTTAAGATTCAACAACAAGATATTCATACACTTGAAACCAGGTTTTCAGTTAAGTCTCGGATGCTAACTTAGGTGATGTACGCCTGTACTTCAGCCAACTAGGAGAAATCTCTCTAGGGTTTGTGTGCAGGGCCGGTGAAGCAAACATGAACCTCTGACTTCCTCAGGATGATACTTACTGTCAACCTTTCCTTGTCCGTAACTAATCTTCTCAACTTGGAATAAGCTCAAGTCCGTGCCAAACGTCATGTACTTGTCTACATGGTTTGGGGACCACAGCACGTCCGTTTTGATACTACTCATTTTCAGTTTGTCTGTCAGGCCGTATGGATATTCTTATCACACTAGGTCATCTGAAGGAAGGAAAATCACAATCAAACCAAAAATGCACACACTCAGAACGACGGAAGGCCTAATCCAAGATAAATTTACTTCGGACAATGCCATCAGCCACGATGACCCTTTGTTCCAAGTGAAACTCATGACTTGCCGATATAACAGAGCGACAGCAATGGTCAGTGGCATCATGCTAACTTGTTACTGTTGACGTTGTAATGTGTGTACACTCAGTACAGCGATGCCATTTATGAATGGAGGGTAATACTAATAGTATGCAGCTATCCTATTGCCAATTGAGTACTGGGAAAACCTTCCTCCTCCATGCCACAGGCCCAGATAGTCAGTACTTTTAGAGTATATCCGACAGTGCAACAACAGTCACTGTGTAGGTTATATTACATACACTACTGCATGCATGCATGTATGATGTAGTGTACTGACTACTGTACATGGATGTACAGTCGGATATAAACAACATCAGACTGCATCTTCATCCAAAACACTGCACACATCAACATGGAGTACTAAATAGCGAATTGCATGACATGTTATAAATCTTGAAAACGAGGGCTATTCGAGGAAGACGGTGATTACATCATATGTTATTTCGAAACTCGGGAAAAATTAGATTAAAATCGAGGAAATAATCAACTTTTCTGGGACACTTTTAGTTTCAGGTCAAGGTCATTCGGCGCGTCCTGCTACAGAAATTCCGAAATCGCCTCAAAGTATAGTCTTGCGCAAGATTTTACACAAAAATGTATACTACGTGACTTTTGATGTGCGCGAGAGATGAATATTTAAGGAATGCCAAAACTGGTATTGTTGTTTTTAAATCTGAATTTTTGACAGGGCTTCAAGAATGTCATCAAAAAAGCCCCAAGATCTCCAACAGATGGTGGACAGCAGTCAAAAAGTGTGTTTCAGAAGTTTTATAATGATATTGTGGACAGTATTTACATATGTTTCTCCACTTTACACAGAGATTTGAGCCCAAAAGTTCTGATTGCAAGAAAAAAAAATTCCAGAGCCATCATCTTGCTATCACAATTCACATCACCACCCATCAGTATCACAGTGATCAACCATCATAATATAGGGGCCTTCCCCATGACCCTCAATCCAACATGGCTACAGGTGTCTGTGCTAAAGATCAATCAGGTTCTGCTCAAAGTTTGTGACATGAATCAATTTATTATGCAAAAAGTGGCGGAGTCGATGTCTTCTCCTGAACGTGTCATTAATATTTGATGAGATTCTTGTTTGACATGCGATCTTGCCGTATAACGTAATGGATATGAATAGATATAATGTCACGATCGCATGAGATCGTGCATGATGTGACTGATCTTTCAAGTGTGATACACTCACTTCTTATTTCTGCTCCACATTTGCGATTCATGGACACACTTCTTCCAAGGAGGTAACATTGTCCTAACCCCCTACATTGACATAGATCCCCCCCCCCCCACACACACACATCATAGCTGAGCAAGCAGTAATGAGGTACACATGAGGTTTCACTCATCTTTTTGTTGCAGGATCTGAATCAGATGCAGACGAATCTAGAGAAGCTGCGGAACCTCTCCCACGATGACAAAACAGAGAATGCGATGTTAAGATCCCGCATTGACGAACAATCGCAGCTGATTATGATCCTGAAAAACCGAGCAGATGAAAATTTAGTGCGCGTGCAGACGCTGGAGAAATGCAACAACGAGTTGGAGAAATTCCGTGAAAGTGCGACGGAGAAATTAAAACGTGAAATGATGCAGTTTAACATGCTGAGTAAACGATTCGACGACTTGGCAGGAAATCACGAAGAAATGATCAAGTATAAAGATGAGTACAAACGACAGAATGAGTTTCTTCGGCGGGAAAATGAACGGATTTTGGATGAGAATAAAAGACTGTTTTCCAAAGCGATTGAGGAAAAAGATGCCAAAATATCCGAGATGGACAAGAGGATCATGAGATTACGGGATCAGTACAACGGGGTGGATACAAAATATAGGTAAGATTCGTGCCTGTGAGAAGAGAGACATAATTCCTTCATTTGGGGCAGATCTAGGGGGTGCTTTGTCTTCTACTTAGGACATTCTTGAGAGTGACAATTACTCTCCTTAATAGGAAATTGTATAGAAATGACCCACTTTATACCAAAACCAGTGTCCCTATTAGAGAGGGTGTCCTGCCAACAGATATGTCCGCTAAAGGAGGGTCCACTGTACATGTCGCTTGCTTCTTTTTGTGTCTTTATTCATTTGTTTGATGATTTTGTTTAGTAACCATGGTAACTGTTTATGATATTTAGGGTGCTTGAGGAGGATATGAGGGTTAAAGACGAAAGATACAGAACAGAGCTGAAGTCGTTACAGAGCAAACTAAAAGATACGGAGGAGAGACTGAAAGGTACGACGGCCAAATTGAACGCAGAAATGGACAAGAAACAAAACTCGGATTTCGAATCTGCAGCAAAGTATCGACAGCTGATGAAGGAGAAAGACGAGCTGCTGACGCTTGCAATGCATCGTGGGAAACTGATCCAGGATAAGCAGACGGAGAACAAGAAGCTTGAGATGAAGATTGAAGAAATGGAGAGAATGGTACGGAGAATGGAGGAAAAGTTTGAGTGAGTATTCGATCGACTGAACCTACAAACTGAAGGCTGTCCATATTTCTCTACAAAACTGTTGACTGTCCTCATTTCTCTACAAACTGCAGTTGACTGTCCATACTTCTCTGAACATACTTCCACCAACTGCTGGTTGTCCATGCGTCTCTACCATTCTAGAACTATCATTTCGTTCCAGGAAAGAAGCCGAGGCTGTTAACACAAACCTCACGGTGCGGAGATTGAAGACAGACGTTGAAGAAGCAGACAAAAAGTACAGTGAGATCGTGCGGGTAAGAAATCATTTGAATAAGATAGTGTTCATTTTGTGTGGGGGTCTTTCTGCGCCTCGGACGTAACAACCCACATTCCTCCAGAAGAGTCCAGCTCCCTACCCCGCACTTGACAGGGTCAAGCAACTTCACACACGCTCCGCCCTTGTTCTTTGCTGATATCCGTGTATGTTTTTATTCCAGGAGTTTAGCGCGTTCAAGAAGCATTCCAATTCCCTGCTACAGAAAGAGAAAGATCTGAATGCGAAGCTGCGGCACTTGGTCGGATGAGGTGGCCCACGATGCTACGAATTCAAGATTTGCCAAACCACTCTGGACTCTCACAGAGTAGTATTGCCCAATTGCCTTGCTTCATTGATGTGACTTCACGTCCATTGAGAACCGTCCAACAGGTCAAAAGTAATACAGTGGAACCTCCCTTAGCAGACACCTCTCTATCAAGGACAACCTCTCTATTAAGGACAATAGTTTTGGTCCCAAATTGGCTGTTTCCATTCAATTTGACCTCTCTAATCAGGACACCTCTCTATTAAGGACAACATTTGTCAGTCCCGAGGGTGTCCTTAATAGAGAGGTTCTACTGTATTAGAGTATGATATATTTTTTAGTATTATTTGGGAACAATGACATAGGTCTTCTCATAAAACCACCAATCATAAAGACATTAACTCTTTTCAACTACTTTTGAAATTCTTCCAATGCCATATTTGGCTTCAGACATTCCATGATGTGTTTGTTTCGTACATTTATTTGTTGTGCTTTGTATAAAGAATAAGATTGACAGAAACACTAGTTTGATTGATAGATGATTGGTGCTATGGAAATGAGAAGGGGCCGTCCATGAAGTTTATATGCACCGAGGGGGTTAAGTGCCTAAGTGTATTAACTGGGTACGGGTAGGCGGTCTGTCCCAAAGAGTACGTTCACAACCAAAGCGGTCCTCTGTCTAGTTGTAACATTGCATTCAGAGAGATTAGAGCCAAGACTATGATATGTAAGACGTTTGTAGAAACTTGCCCCTGTCGTCTGCACACGTTGAAAGTATTTTAAACTGTACTAGTGTATATTCCGTCCATGAAATAAATTTGTTAAGGAAATACACTCGACTTGCTCCTTTGTTTCATTGACTGTACATTGTACATAATCTCAAGTCCTGTATTAACATAAGGTAATATGTCATGCCTCGTCAGCATAGGGGATATGATTTGAATAGGCTGTGAAAACAAGTGTTGCCCATAGGATGTGTTGTGTCTAATCAGTGTTAGGATGTGATCTGAATCGACAGTGAAAACAAGTGTTTCCCATAGGATGTGTTGTGTCTAATCAGTGTTGGGATGTGATCTGAATCGACAGTGAAAACAAGTGTTTCCCATAGGATGTGTTGTGTCTAATCAGTGTTGGGATGTGATCTGAATCGACAGTGAAAACAAGTGTTTCCCATAGGATGTGTTGTGTCTAATCAGTGTTGGGATGTGCTCTGAATTGACAGTGAAAACAAGTGTTTCCCATAGGATGTGTTGTGTCTAATCAGTGTTGGGATGTGCTCTGAATTGACAGTGAAAACAAGTGTTTCCCATAGGATGTGTTGTTTCTGATCAGCATTGCGATGTGCTGTGGCTCTCCAAGCAAGGTGAATTCTGGGGAGCGACAATCACTCCCTTCATCTTTCCATTACCTGAGATAGACTGTTAAACTTGAACTCCCTTTAACAAATGACAAAAAGAAATGCATAAGGTTTTTATCAGATTTATTATAAAAGACTAACAAGTATCTCTTCTTGATACCATCTAGCAAGACACAGCTATCTCCTGGTCAAGGAAACACCAGTGTTTTTATGGAGAATTAACTTGTTATAAATCGCCAAGGAAACTTGGAAGTTACCACAATCGCAATCATTTCCAACCACAGTGATCAAAATATCACTCAAGGGAACAAGAGAAGGGAACTTAGTCTGTATTTAGTTCGGCCCCAAAAGAGCATCACAATCGATAACTGTCCTCGTTAAAAACACCATCAGTGTCAATCATATATCCAACAGTGTTCTCCTGGTTCCAGTGTTCACCTGTAGATAACTTTAAGTACACATCATCGCAGAGCATGGCATAGATGGCATCACCAATGTTCATATGACCACCAGTGTTCTCATTGTATGGTAGAACACCAGAGTGACTTGAATATATACTGATTGGTGAAACACCAATGTAATGTGAGAACCATCAGTGATCCAATATTACAATGATCTCATGTTCTAGTTAATGGTATCAACAGTACAACACCAGTGTTTCTCAAGAGATCACCAGTGTTCTCTAAGTATGGTGTGAAAGTGAACACAGTAACAGCTTTGAAACTGTTAACAGTAAAATATCAAAAGGACTGTCCAATCCTTGCGAAAAGCAACACTGATGTTCAACTTGCAACACTGATGTTCAACAACAGTGTTACTTCGTCCATTGTTAGCCTGAATTCATCACACAGCTCATTATTTTTGAAACAGCAGAAGAATATTCCATTCTAGTTTATAGCACCTTTGAATTGTCCGCAGAATTTCGGTCTCTGCCCTCACGTGTATTCACACATATGGCCACAGCCCGTCGGGCAGTAGGGACTCTTACTCAGCCAGTCCTGTATGTGGTTCAAGTGTCCTCCGTGTGAGCAGCCCTGGCACCAGACATACAGACCCTTCACCGGATGATGGCTGGAAAGAGGCAAGAGACCATTAGAACAACATAATCATAAGTAGAAGTTAACGAAGTAAGAAAATGTTGGGTTTATAGGTTTTCAATCGGCTTGACACTTCAACCACTGTCTGTCCAGGAACTTTTCAGTTGACCTCCGATGAGCTGCTCAACCAGCGCTATAATCTGAGCATTTCTGACCGGTACCCATTATACACCTGGGTGCAGAGAGTTAAGTAGACAGAGAGACCTGCCTACAGTCTCACGCCGACAATGGCGATCGAACCCAGGACCTCTTGACCTCTAGAGAGTCTGAGCCACTACAACAGAGTGGTTACGTTTTATCTATTCAAGGATAGGTAGTTACTTCACTATTTACTCTTCTAACTTGTCTTACATTGGGTTATCGACCAGTTTGCTTGTGCAAAGTGGGCAATCACCAACATCACCCTAGGTGGCATCAGCTGTCGCTAGGGTACAATAATTTTGTCAAGTGATCTAAGACGTGATGTGATTTACAAAAGCGACGTAGAAAAATAACTGAGGCACTCACCAAATGCTACAAAGATTTGTCATTTTCTTGCACCGGTCACACGTCCATCCGGCTTTTATTAACGGTTTTCCGCATTTATCACAGTTCGTGTGGAATGATGTCGATTGCTGATTGAGCGAGCTCACTGACGGATGGTCGCTCGACTTGATCACTTCTGCTGCGACGCAATAAAGCTCGAATCTCGAGAGTAAATCTGGAGAAAAGACAAAACACTTTAGATATCCTCAGAAATTCACAACATCAACTTCTTCTTGTTCTTAGCGTTTGATTTTCTTTTTATGGCTATATCATGATTTACTACAGAACCAGGCCTATGTCTCTAATAAACCTGCACAACATCACCTAGAGGACCCAGATCTTTCTCTAGGTTTTGCAAAGAATCAGATCCATCTGTCCCTAATTTGCCAATAATGCTAATGCATTAACCATTAAATTTTGTCAGTAAACATGATGCTTAGTCTTTCGCCAAGTGAAAATGAGAAATTCGCTAATTCAGCAATATAACTTACCTATATATGACATGAACCACTGTTCTAACGCCTGCTCCTCAATATGAGGTCGTATCTTATCACCGAGGATGATTATCACAGACACAGCCATTTGCACATCCCCCTGAAAGAGACCAGATACAAGATGACTCATACTGCAAATCGGAGTTCAACGCTTATTTGGAAAGGCAAGTACCTCTACACATACACAAGGAGCAGATATTGTCAACACACTGCTTGAGGTGTTCTTAGATATGAGGGCATCTCTCCACATGTCAGTTTTCTCATCGTGGTTTGCTCTCAGCTGAGAATACAATTGCCAGAAAACTGTTCTCAGATGACGAGTTCTTGAAACTGTCGGGCTACGAATTGAATTTTTTTGTTTCTATCTGACATCGCCACATCCACATCAATCATTTGCAGTTATTTACCTGTTTTGCATAATGATACAGCATCTCCACGACAATGTCCGTACACTGCCACACCGGCATCTGAGTCACAAACGGCCGAGCGTTGATCAACTCGGACCGCGGGAATGCATTCTCCTCCATGTTGACATGGGAACTAAAGTCGCTCTCGTTGGCTGAAGACGGCGAGTCTCGATCGCCGAGGCGGTCTGCTGTGTGTTGTGGTGAGACTGACTGAGCCACGATCTCGTGACGAGGTTGAAAAGCTTCAGTTGGGAGATTCCAGTCCTGTGAGGAATATATGACATCATCATAAACCATGGAAGTTTTGGGAGATGTTTTTTTTTGCAATTTCATGAATGCATCGACACTGTCAAATATAATGTGCTTGCCAGGGGAGGGTGCTGGCCTGGGAAGAGTACTGGCCAGGGGAGAGGCCTGCCTGGAGAGAGTGTCTGCCAGGGGAGCGTGCTTCCCTGAAGAGAGAGCTGGCCAGGGGAGAGTGCTTCCCAGGAGAGTGTCTGCCAGGGGAGAGTGCTCGCCTGGGAAGAGTACTGGCCAGGGGAGAGGCCTGCCTGGAGAGAGTGCTGGTCAGGGGAGAGTGCTGGCCTGGGAAGAGTACTGGCCAGGGGAGAGGCCTGCCTGGAGAGAGTGCTGGTCAGGGGAGTGTGCTTCCCTGGAGAGAGTGCTGGCCAGGGGAGAGTGCTGGCCTGGGAAGAGTACTGGCCAGGGGAGAGGCCTGCCTGGAGAAAGTGCTGGTCAGGGGAGTGTGCTTCCCTGGAGAGAGTGTCTGCCAGGGGAGAGTGCTTCCCTGGAGAGAGTGTCTGCCAGGGGAAAGTGCTTCCCTGGAGAGAGTGCTGGCCAGGGGAGAGGCCTGCCTGGAGAGAGTGCTGGTCAGGGGAGTGTGCTTCCCTGGAGAGAGTGCTGGCCAGGGGAGAGTGCTGGCCTGGGAAGAGTACTGGCCAGGGGAGAGGCCTGCCTGGAGAAAGTGCTGGTCAGGGGAGTGTGCTTCCCTGGAGAGAGTGTCTGCCAGGGGAGAGTGCTTCCCTGGAGAGAGTGTCTGCCAGGGGAAAGTGCTTCCCTGGAGAGAGTGCTGGCCAGGGGAGAGGCCTGCCTGGAGAGAGTGCTGGTCAGGGGAGTGTGCTTCCCTGGAGAGAGTGCTGGCCAGGGGAGAGTGCTGGCCTGGGAAGAGTACTGGCCAGGGGAGAGGCCTGCCTGGAGAAAGTGCTGGTCAGGGGAGTGTGCTTCCCTGGAGAGAGTGTCTGCCAGGGGAGAGTGCTTCCCTGGAGAGAGTGTCTGCCAGGGGAAAGTGCTTCCCTGGAGAGAGTGCTGGCCAGGGGAGAGGCCTGCCTGGAGAGAGTGCTGGCCAGGGGAGTGTGCTTCCCTGGAGAGAGTGCTGGCTAGGGGAGAGTGCTTCCCTGGAGAGAGTGTCTGCCAGGGGAGAGTGCTGGCCTGGGAAGAGTGCTGGCCAGGGGAGAGGCCTGCCTGGAGAGAGTGCTGGCCTGGGAAGAGTGCTTCCCTGGAGAGAGTGCTGGCCAGGGAGTACTATAACCATAAAAGTTCCTTTGGACCTACCATGACCAATCCGGGCCCTTCTGACAACTCCATTCCTGTCAGGTTATCGTATCCGAAAGGATTGTCCGCTCCTTCACCGTCGCCGAAGAAGAAATCGCCCTGCTGGTGGGCCAGGCCGCTAGCGATATTGGTTAGGTCAGTCTCATCGTCATCAGAGCTATCGCTGACGCCAGAGGTGTCCACACCATGTTTGTCTTTGCTGTCTAATTCTGTCGTCTTGGAATCTTGGCGGGAAACATCCAAGTTTCTCTTCTCTGAAAATGAAACGTCAGATATTTTGACTTGGCAGGGAGTCAAACCCATGACCTCTCCATCATGAGGCCGCCACTCTACCACTACACAAGACTGTACCCCCTGCCAATGTGACAAAAAACAGTTAAGCTAACTTTCATGGGTTTCTCTCTTAATGCTGATGAGACAGGAATTCGGATGTCAATCAACTTACCCTGTCATTATCTTTACTCAATCAACTTACCCCTGTCATTATCGTTACCCTTATCCCCCGCTGTGGTGAGGACCGACATTGTCCTGTTTGTTGCTGGAGATGAGAGTTTCGTACAGTAGAGTAGTTTCAGCATCCGCCAGGTTTGAGCAATCTGAAGATGAAGAGAATTTTTTGAACCTTTCCCTTTGGCAGGCAGGAAGATACACAAACTGAACAGCTTATCAGAGGGTCATCAGTGCAAAGCTTGATAAAGATGACCCAAATGAAATGTGTTCCATGGGGGTTGGTTGGGCCACCGCCAGTAAAGGTCAAATGAATGTAATGATGATAAGCTCAGGGGTAAAAAATTACCTGGTGTCGGCCCAGACTTTCTGCCACCGCTGCATTATGGTCACAGAGACCCTCCAGCGACTTCCCCGTCAGCTGATACCGTTTGGCCGACTCGATCAACCAATTCATCGAGAAGTCTTCATCATGGCGATGTTCGAACATGAATAACGTGCTACTGACGACGGTGAACTGTTCGCTCCGGTCGGGAACTTTTCGGAAGAAGGATGGAAGTTTGGTCGAGGAATAATTACTGGAGCTGCCTTTGGCACCTGAAAATTGTCGAATGATGTGGTTTATACAGGGTGTCGTAAATAAAAAGACCCAGTAAATAGTCCCAAAACATTTGCATTTATGAGTTTTACATGTATCACAACAAACTTGTTGACGCGGTTGATATCATTCTTCATAAGATGTGTTCTTACCTCCATGTCCGATGAGTTTATCACTACATGCATGGCCAATAAATCCATAATTATTCATCGCAATGCCCACTGGGTTTGCCTGATCCGCAGGTCGGGTAGCATCGCGGAACATGTGTTGATACAGCGTGTTATCTTTGCTGCCTGACAGGAATATGTGGGGGTCGTGTCGCCATACGATGCCTGAAAGAAGACGCAGGATGTAACATTACGCTAAAACGACCACCCCTGGCTTCACAAACTAAGAGTAAACTATCACTACCAAACACAGATTTACTTTGAACGTATCACAAATAAAATTTGGCGTTAATAGTCTGCTATCAACTGTGTCCCACTTCACCCTTTAACCCCATTCTATCTTTCAGTAGAACTCAGATGAGCTGCTTATCAGGACTACAACCAGAGCATTTATGACCGCTGCCCATTTATACATCTGAGTGGCGTAAGGATCTGCCTTAAGTCTCACGCACACTGTGGAGTTCGAACCAAGGACCTCCTGCTTGCAAGCAAGGAGTCCAAGAAACTAGTCCACAGTGACCGGCTCCTACATCAGAGTTCTCCTACCTGTTGTGACGTCCTTGTGTTCGTTGAAAGCTGCAAAGGGTATGAACGGTCGCCGGATGTCCCAGATGTTGATGTTGAAGTCTACGAGAAGCGCACAGCTGGCGATGTGGTACCGACGCTGTGGACGCCATTTTATTCTTGCCACCGAGGCTATGGTTTGTACGGTGTGCGTACAACGTGGGCGCTGGGGCTGGGAGAGATCCCAGACCTGGGGGAAAATAGAATGCAACATATGAAAAGTTTAGATGTAAAAGCTGCTAAACGCCATTCTGGGGAAAAATTTTATTGTCCTGGGGACATTGTGGTCACCTTGGAATGAACTAGTGGTTAAAAATCTAGGTATTATGTTATGTAGTCTCAATAGAAGTATCCAAAGAAAATATTTCATGGAGAGTGTCTAAATACCTTGATTGTCTTATCTCTGCCTGCTGATGCGATCCAGTAGTTATCCTCCGGATGCCAATCGATGGTGAAGACCGGACCACTGTGGGCTGGAAACTGGCGCTCCCATCTGTCGGGACGGCGAATATCCCAAATCTTTGAATAGAACGATTATCATAAAAGACAGACTCAAAACAATTTTCTTCTTCATTCAGGTTAAAGGGGATTTCGCACTACCAACATTTTGGCCTACTTTTTACATTTTCTCGGGCGTTGAAAATGCACCTTCTCCGGCGCAGGTCAGTAAGCTAGACTCGGGCTGATGAACATGTGGACAATAGGGCCTGCAATAGGGCCTGCAATAGGACTCCCTTCAGAAACTTGCGTACAACTTGACGGTGCATCAGTTGTTTTGATACCGACAGAAGCGGTGTAAGGACATTGTATTGCTTGAACGAAGTTCCCTTTAATACTCTGGATGATGACTCAAATTGGCATGTGGAATTTTTGAGGCTAAACGAAAAAAACCATGATCTCACCTGTACGTTGCCATTCTCGTAAGCAGCTGCAAACTTGAAGTAGTGATGCGGACTAAACTGGACGTCGCGCACGCTCTCAGGCTGCGGCCCGGAAAACGTCGTCGCAGATTCCTTCTTTCGAATATCCTGAAGAAAATTAAAACAGAAATATGGAAGTTTTAAACAACGGATGATAGAAGACAGCAGCGGTTGGACTCAGTCAGCAGCGGTGTAAGATTTCGATGGTAATGGAGGCCTAGCTTGACCTGTCTTGATGTGTATGCGTACCATAGCATTCCTTATCGGATGTTTCTTCAAGACATGGCATCGGTTATCTAAAGCTAATAGAAAGTGAAGTATGGATTCGGTCGCAGACGTGATAAATGCAGCACTGATGGTACATACAGCACAGTGTATACAGTACTGATGGTACATACAGCAGTGTATACAGCACTGATGGTACATACAGCACAGTGTTTACAGTACTGGTGGTACATACAACAGTGTATACAGTAGTGATGGTATATACAGCAGTGTATACAGTACTGATGGTACATACAGCACAGCGTATACAGTACTAATGGTACATACAGCACAGTGTATACAGTACTGATGGTACATACAGCACAGTGTATACAGTACTGATGGTACATACAGCAGTGTATGAAGTACTGATGGTACATACAGCACAGTGTATACAGCACTGATGGTACATACAGCACAGTGGAAACAGCATTGATGGTACATACAGGAGTGTATACAATACTGATGGTATTACTGATTGTATGTACAGTACAGATGGTATGAACATGTATAGACTAAATAGTACTGATAAGTTTCAGAGCTCTTATGATGTCATAGAACCACAATCATCCCAACTACAGATCTCATATGATACAGATCACATATACTACACATGAATCGTGGCCCACCTCGGACCATGACCAATGGACATCTTCACTTCTCCATTGACCTGAAGGACAGTAGAGTTTAAGTAAACGAACGTCTGCGGCTGTCAAAAAAGACAAATCCAAGAGAAATACACTACAAAATGACTACAACGTCTATTTTCATGAGTCTCCTCGTCAAGCATCAATTTTGAACACCATTTTGGCAATCTATAAGAAAAACAATACTAAACAGTGATGAAGCATCTAGAAGCAGATACTGAGTGAGAGAATAAAGGCAATACAACACTTTGGTTTGTCAGAGATAGTTTACAAGAAGGACAGAAATTTCCTAATCGAAGTTGTTATTTTCTGGGGAGGGGGGGGGTAGCATTAAGAGACTGGAGGTGGTTGCAGGATTGGATGCAATTCTTAATCAGACATTATTACCTTACATTACATTGAAAGTTCTTTTCTCTAAAAAGACCATCAGTAGTCGAACTAGTGCTGTGGTATGACATGATAAATGTGAAAGCTGGCCATGAGAGAAGGAGGGAGAGACAGTTATCATGGGACAGCAGGGATAAAGGGTTCCCTATGGGACTGTTATGGGATCGGGAGTGATTCTCATCCAGGCATCAGTAGATCCATTGTTGGTAATTAACGCATGGAAAACTGCAAGCTGAAAATTAACACTGCAAAACATAGTCATTCTGAAGGACAATTCAATTCACAGACTTGATAAAAATATCATAATTGCAAATTCACAACATTATGTTTGAACGTAAACAGCAAATGAACGTGAAGAGTAACAAGCTTAAAAGCCATGCTACGCCATCTTGAATCATCAAGATTTCCGTTGCAATCGCCGATTAGTCTCGCTCCCTCTTAACGAAAAAGGAAACGCAGACCAGAAAGGCATAGTAGTGCGCGTAGCTCTTGATTGGTCAAGACGTGTTATGCGAACAGCAGAAGAACATATTATGCGGCGATCGAATAAAACCGCGTTTACTCACAAACAGTTTCATGAGGCCATCTTGGGAGCCGCTGAGTAACAAGTTAGCGTCCTCCTGATGGAACGCTACCTTATTTACCGTCCGTTTGTGCTCGACGAAAACGCAATCTAAAGAGAAAGGTCGACATGAGTAGGGAGACCAAAGAAAGCAGGGTTCTCCCGGTGGGCAAGGTGGATGAAAATCTTCTCCCATGAACAAGCACAATTTTCACATTTGTAGATGACCAGCAGTAGTTTGAGGTGGTCTAGAATAGAAATTGATACCGCCCTGTTGGTAGTAATTGTCTCGTCAAACACCGCACAGCTACTCCCTCAGTTTAGGCATACATTTTAGTTCCACCCTCGGGGTGTTTGGAGAGACAACCAATGCCTTCAGTTCATCATCAATTCCTGAAACTCAGGCAACAGCCAATTCAGAAAAGTGCTTACTCTTATATACTAAATATACTTGGCCTATTTATTTTGCGGTTTTGTGAAAATTGCAACTTTGCATACTTTTGATTTGACAGTGATTTCAATTAGAACTTCTTCTTTGCGGCCACATATTTTCACAAATCATCCGTAAACGCGAAAATAAAAAGCACACGACTCTTTCCGGGTTAACAGTATCTTTTACATTTCACTTTCCACCTTGTTCAAAGATACCGGGAGAAACCCTGACCGAAATATAGGGCGCGCTACTTACAAACAACTTCATATATCCATCTTGCGAACCACTCAAAAGCCATTGTAACTCAGTAGCATGAAATACGACCTTGTTGACGGTGCGTTTGTGTTCGGCGAATACTATTTCTGTAACGAAGAGAAGACTGGCGTGTTTCGTGTGAAGCGGCAAACTGCCTCCTACCATGATGTGTTGACAATGTAGACATTCAAACATTCAATGGCGAATTTGGATCCAGGGTAAAGGATGCTTTCCACATGTCATTGAAAGTGCTGCCCCCCCCTGGGTTTTCGACGAGAAGAGGACTAACTCTACCAAAGAATGGTGCATGCCAAAGTGCAGTCAAGATGTCAGGGGGAACCAGTCTACACACAGTGATGTTTGTCTCAGGACTTGATGGCAATTTGAAACGCTGACCTCGTCAGATGACGGTCCCCCTGTGGCCGAGACGTACCTTGTTTTGACCTGGACGCCCTGTTGAGATTCCAGACTACAACGGCTCCGTTGGTGGCCGCTGATGCGATGGTGTGTTCTGAAGGGAATAACAACAGAATCATTATACAGCAGACATGGCAGTGAGCTTGTAACAAAACGGTGACCCCATACCTACTTGTATACAAGTTGACCATTGTGCAGAGTCTATGACAAGCTACTGTTGGCTTAGCGGGTTCACTTGCTAGCTCTAGCACAGTCACCAGGTACAAGGAATCTTGGTTTCACATCTCATTCAAAGGACGAAGCAATCGAAGCTTCTTCTTTATCTCAGCACTTTGGGGTGTTATTTTCCACGGAGTATTCCTCCTCAAAGGTGGGAATTGGGTATTGGTCACGAAAATGTGATTGTTCTGCACTGCAAGCGTTGCTGTCGGCCCTTGAAGAAAGCAGCAAGTTACATAAACTCTCCAATTGGAGTGCAGCATTCTAAAGACTGCATCGTCGCGTCCCCAATTGTACCCATCACCCCGTGAATCCAACTACTAACCTTCGACCGGATTCCATGCCACGTCCAACGCACTATAGGATAAATTCAAATTCTTGCCGACCCGGAAATTATGTCTCTCAACGAACTCATCGTCGTCAATACTGAATACCTTGAAAACTGAAAAGATGAAGAGTTTTAAAGAAAATGACAAAACTTTCGCGGCAATCTGATATAAGTTATGACAAACAGAAGAACTTCAATCAAGGGATAATCAGGAAGATTACATATTTCCGCGTACAGTATATAAACTGGCTGAGTAAATGCCAAATAACAAGGCAACAACTTGACCTACCGTTCCGGCCAGCAACGACAACATTTGTGGCGTCCTTGTTGATACTGATTGTATTAATCGGCCCGTCAACGCTGTGGTGCATGGTGCGCCCCATGTGGCTCGTGGCTGAAACACACAAGATCGGAGAATCGTCAATCAAAAACCTAAACGGTATTTATAATTTGAAAATATCCCAGATAACTGAAACAGTGAAAAGTACAAGTTATATGATAAAGACACACCCTCTTGACGTACCCTGGGAGTGTCCTTATGAAGCCCGATTTTCAAATTTTTTAGTTGAAATAATGATGATTTTTAGTTTGACAAATCTTATACTGAAATGGGCCAAACTCTAGGCGAAAATTCTACATTACGAAGTCATCACCTCTGACATTAGTTAGCAAATTCTTCTTTCACACTCGATCTCAATTCAACTCCCAGGAAAAGGATTGTATGATGATAAAAATGCACCGACAATATTGTTACTAAGACAACAAGAGGCGTGCATGAAAGGGTGAAGTGACTGTATGTTATAAATTGACCGAAGGGCTCACAATGATATCAAAAGATTCCTATGATCAAATTTGTCACTGTGGTCACACAAGTTTGTTATTAAATGGTGGGATATTTTGGGGAAAACTTATTAGGGAGCTGAACAGATAAGATTGGACCAAGATTTAATGTTGAACAGAATTTTTCAAGGCAAATGTGTTAGCTGGGTCCTCAGCAAAGGTGTGGTTAGCTTTTTTTTGGCTTCTGCGACATGCTTCAGAAGAACAAACGTGGTAAATCCTGCATCCCAAAAGGTCCAACACCGCCAGCAAACCAATAACCACCACATAGCTTGGAGGAATCAATTTGCCCCGGTTCAGGAACTTGGAAAAGTGCACTGAAGATATTGTGAAGAATGTGCCCGACTGAACCCGAGACTTACTGGGCCGTCGCTGACGATGGTCGAAATGGTGATGTCCTGTAAATGAAGATAATGAATGTGCAGTAGAGGGAAGATGCAGAGGGAAGCTCCAGAGGGAAGCTGCAGAGGGAGGCATGGTGTACACGCACACCTTTCTCGGACCCTTGGATCCGCCCCTGTGAAGGACAAGACAAAGTTCTACTCAGTCCATGGTTTATAAAGGAATTGATACCGAGTTGGTGGCCCTAGGTTGTCTACTCTAGAACACCTCGATTTATTAACCGCAGTTAACCGTGTATAACACACTACTAGGGGTTACCAATCTAATATAAAAGGTGATAACTGAGGTAAGCATCTAAAAGTGACCTTGGCCAGACTTTCCAACTTTGTTCTTTTGAAAGGGGAAAGTTTCACGTTGAACTGGCATCGATACATTGCAACAAGTTGATCACTTTTTAGTTATGACGATTCGCCAAAAAGATTTTTTTAATGAACCGCATGCTATCCCAGGATGCCCTTCTACACAGCCAGCAACCGAAAAATAAGATTTTGAAATGACTTCCACCCAAAAGCCAGGGATGTATGACAATACCAAGAGTAAAACACTGATTGAAAGGTTCATTTGAGGCCCTACGCTCAATGTATTGTAAGATGTGTCAAAGAAGCTGATTTAAACACACAGTCCTCAGCCCAGTGGAACTTTTTTTCATTTGTTATTTTTGGTTGCCATCCACCGTAGATTAGTTCTTTGACATCTCACAAGAGGGCTGGTCGAAAGGTAACGGAAGTAACGAGACTAGCTGAAAATCACCACCTGTGACTGATAGTCTCAATACAAGTTGATTTTTTTGCCGTGAATCAACTTTTTCCGTCAGAAGGAAACACAAAATTCATGCCTCATCCAATGGACGATTTATCAATCCTAATTAGGCCCCCTAGTGAGAAGACAAAGAACCAATCAACATCCACCGATATTATCGAAATACTTGAGGAATCATTTACTCCGGCGGATCATTTTCTCGACGATTCTGACACAAATTTATTTCGGAGCAGAAGGCGATGAAAAGTCTGGCCGAATGTAAACAAGCTACATCTGCTTACTGATGAGTGACAGTGTTGGTCAGATCTCTCAATCTGGAACAAAAGGTGAAATCATGGTATGAAAAAGAATGACTAATTGCAATTACTGTAATGGAGTTGTCAAAAGCTTAATTTAAATTACTCAAAAGTTGCTATTTCAGGGACACCCAATTCTCTGCAAAGTCACCGCGGTAGGTCCCATCTACATGCAGTCAGCATCCCCAGCAAACTGCAGGTTTTTCCCCTACCCGCAGACCTTTCTGCAAAATATATCAATGCTCTCTTAGTTCCACTAAAATTCGCAATAGATAAACTGTTCTGCAGAGTTAGTATCAAAACCAGGTGACAGTACTTTTTTCCCAGGTCCCCCCTCCCAGCGAGACATGCAAAATTATGGGTCATGACCTACTTATAGGATTATATCTGCTACCAAAAGTATAAGGCGAGCTTCAATATTTTTGCTGCTACTCCGCCAGTGCCCACAGACGATACGTATGAACCATAACCATGCCATCACCGGGGCGCTCACCAATGCAGCAGGCCAACCCACCCCACCCCACCCCCAATAAACAGTAGAAGCATAGTCTACACCTGCTCTCATCCAGACATTCCCTGCAAATTATGCCGACTCACCAAAATCCACATCTTCCAAGTCCGAAAGCTCTTCCGGCGAACCAGTCTCCATTAAACAGGCCTCAAATACAGCATCTGGCTACTTAGCCCAGGCCCTCTCAATGCCTTCAGGAGCTAGCCCAGTAGAGGCCTCATAAATTTCAGCGGGATGCACAGACAGAGGTACAAGCATCTGTTTGGTTATTCTATAACTGTCACAGACAACACAGGCCAAGAAAATCAATTCTGCGATGTACACGTCTGGAGTTTTGCATAAAATCAACATGAATGCATTGGGCATCTCACACACCAGACATAGAACCTGCCGGCACAAAGTACATGCAGCACAGGCCATGGGTACCAGACGTTAAAGGAGCAGCAGACGTCCACACACCATAGAGATATGAAACCCACTGGCATAAAGTACAAGCTGCAAAGGCCAGGGGTACCAGACATTAAAGGAGGAATGGGTTTAGATAGGGTGATTCTAGAATGTCGCGCTGACTTTTAGTTTTACAGGCCGCCAATAATGATATTTAGCCTGAAGAGTTTAAAGTTACACCCAGGACGGCGTCTGGTGCTGTGATGTATCAATGTACCTTTAAGTTGTGTGCGCTTGCAATAATTATCTAACCTTTTTGATTTATCGCAGATCAATGTCACAAAGCAATTTTTATTATTATAGATCTGCAATTAAGCAATCATCCCTCATAATCATGATAATATAGCATGTCACTGGGATAAAAATTGCTCCTCTGCGATGCACGTTATTTAGCACTAACAGGAATATATTCATACAAATGGAAAGATTGCCGAGAAACGCATCCCTAATTACCAATTCCCTCATCTCACTCAAACAATTATCGCTGTGTAAACATCTATACCAAAGTTCAGGTGCACAAAAGTGCCCCCTTCCAGATAAATTTTCCACATTTTTATGAACTGCAAATATTCGTAACCCCAATAGAATGATGCTTAGAAAACAATTTACACAAAGTTTTTTCTAAAACCTGTTTGGCTTTAAAGGGGTATGCCGTTTGTGTTTAATTGTTTGAATCAAATCATGGGCGAGGAAATAGAAATGCAGTTATACACAATGTCGTAGTGCAATTACCATGCATACAACTTTGCCGAAAGTTGGTATTCATATGTGTATATTCTGTCTATACAACGACAATGTTCAAATTCAAAATCAGTCACAAATTTTAATTTTTAAACAAACGGCATAGGTCTTTTCTTCAAGACTATAAAAGGTCGGGGTGTGGGCGATACACTTGTTCTCCAAGTTCAAACTAACCCCCTACCCAATCTATTTCAGGAAGATTACTTGGATTTTCAAACCCCTTTCCTATAATGTAAGCTAGTTTCAAGAATTTTAGCCCAAAAGACCCCTTTCTGTTGATTTTTTGCGATAACGTAGAAAAATACTCCCTTCTTTCACCAAAGTTCCCCAGTTCCCTAGAAAATGCGAACTGGGATCTAACATCGTCAAGCAACTTGTATTTTCTTCACAAAAATTATACAAAAGCATAGGACTGGTGGGCGCAAACTGGTTGATTTGAATTTAGAGATTAGGTATTGAGTTTGAGTCACCCAACGCGACCAGACCGACACTTACAACATATAACAGCACACTTCCCTTAAATATTGACAAAGAACTGACTTCGTTATTTCCATGGGTGACCTAGTTATCAACAGCAGATACAACATAACCGGTAAAAATGCAAATCAGTAAAACTTTCATTAACAAAAATTATAAGAATTTAGTGTGTGTTGTTTCCAAATTATAAATGACCTTGGTTTGTGAATAAGTAGGTCAAGGTCACTTTTGAAGATACAAATCTGTGACATGAGCAACTTTCATCACGTTTTGACCTGTCCATACATATTAGAGAGGTTCAGATTTTAATCAAGATTAAGAACAAGGTGATTTTTTTCTCTGATTGTTGTCATCATGTCAATCTGATTGTCACTTGGTTGGCAGACATTAAAGACATACAGTGGAACCTCCCTTAGCGGACACCTCTCTGTTAAGGACAATAGTTTGGGTCCCAAATTGGTGGTTTTCATTCAATTAGACCTCTCTAATCAGGAAACCTCTCTCAGGACAGCACTTGTCATTTAACATCATCATGGCGCTCCACAATGCACTTCCTTCAGGAATCCCAACATGAGGATAGTCACTTACACACCAGTCGGAGGAGGTCACTGCCAGCCAAAACAAACGTAGCCACAACAAACAAAAGAAGATGTGGTATGTGACCACGTGGTCTTTTGTTTGCTGCTTGTTTGTTGTGGCCAGCAGTGCCAGTGGCTTCCTCCGCGATCTGCCTGGTGACAGTGGTGTGATGTAAGGTTATCTATTGACACTAATGACAGTCACAGCAATAACAATACCACAGGTCAAAACAATAACAAATGGCTCAATCAATCAGTTAATAGATAATGACATGCACTCACTCAATGGATGTATGGCAGGCAAGATTGTGCCAGCACTGCCTCTGCATGTGTGTGTAAATGCATATATAGGCCTACATAGTACATGATAGTACATGATGAATGCATTGCATTGCATGATGAATGATTGAATGGTTTCACAGCTTGGTCAAAACATGCATTCAACAATACAAATAAAAGCATTACACCAAATAATTCAAACCTACCTCGGTCCTGAAGACCTTTAGCTACATTATGCATGATCTGGACGACAGATATCACTTGCAGTTGTTAATAATGCTAGTTTTTATGAAAACTTTTTCGAAATTTTGATGAAAACCTTGACACCATTTGTGTACTTTCAGGGTGACGTCATCAGTTTTTGCGTACTTACACAGGAAGTGTTTTTCAAACCAATTTGCAAGGATCTTGGTCTCGATTTTTCTCAAATATCTCCGAAGTTATATCACTAAAACATGAATCGAAGTTTTCATCAGAATCCCTACGCTGGAAGGCCCCCGTTTGAACAGCCCTTCCGACCGCCAGGGTCACAGGGACCGGGAAATCCAGGTCCAAATATGCAGTCGCCACCACAAAGCCCATACAACCAAAATCAACATGGCTGTGGCAGGGGACCACCAAGACACAGCACCCCATTCAAGTCGCCTCCTGCTTGGCCAAATATGGGTCATACCCCACAGCACAACCAAGGACGCTCTCCAGGCTACAACAACAACAGAAACTCTTCATTTAACAATGGCTCGTCACCGAGATTTGGTGGACCACCGAATAATCGATCATTTATGCAAAATAATAACAGGCGGCAAAGTGGCAATTTTAATGGTGGTAGTCCGAAGACAGGTTGGGGTAGAGGGGGGCGGCATAACAGTGGGAATTTTATGGTAAGAATCGTCTGTCAACAAGTCTGGAGTCGGATCATTGACGTTTGTGTCTCTTTTGATTCGGTGATTGCTTGGCCAGGCCACGTCCAGGAACATCTCATCATCTGTGCATTGTATTTCTTTCAGTGTTCTCGTAAACTTGTGACTCAGTACGAATCATAGTTCTTTCATAATCTAGGGGATCTTGAGTCTACTCTTTGGATTGTATCACCGGGACTTCAGTGGCAGTGCTCTCCATTGTCTCATTGTCTGTATTCATTTTGCAACCATTCAACTTCAAGCTCTTTGATTAGGCTTCTTACTATGCAGCTGCACACTCAAAAATGGAATCCTGACACTTCTTTCGCCAAGTCTTTTTTTAGATATCACATTCTATTTCTATTTGCGATAATGCTGATAACATCTTCTTTTGCTATTCCTTATCCTATTCGTTTTTCATCCTCGATTCGATTCCAAGGTTTTTAGTGTGCTTTTTGTATTTATCTTTGCAGGACCGAAGTGGGGATTGCAATCCAGGGGGCAGTAATGATATTAACAAATACTACAAGCATAGCATGGTTGAAGATCCATGGAGAAATCTCACACCAGTTCCAGTTAAAGACACAACTAAATTTCAATAGGATTTACAAAGTAATTCGATATCAGGAACACGACACATACCGCCCTATCCTTATTAAACTAGATGCAGCTAAAATTCAATTCAAAAGTAACTCAGGAATACGAAAAATTGAATCCCATTCCAAAGAAGCACATAAAATTCAAATACATCACAGTCGGAGAGTTACAAAAATAACCTAGGATTTTACACTATCTTGTCTTATAACAATACACTGCAAACAAACATATCTAAAACTTAAAATGGATTTCTTAAGATATGGTCAGGTTTGTTGTTTGCAAGACAGATGTCTAGTTACCATGGTTGCAGTTGTGTAGTTACTATGGTTACAGGTACATGTGCATGTGGTACAAAATCTACTCAGGATACACTTTCTGGCATCTAGTTATTCTGAATACAGGGTGCATGTTATTCACCAAGGATTATAAAGTTCACACCCAACAAAACGAAAACAATAAGGCTGCTTTGTACCGTAGCAAGACTGCCCTTTTGTTGTATGGATTTGTTGCACAAAAAGCTAAGGCCTTTTTGCTCAGACATGTAAGAGATCTTTGAATTTCTCCAGGTGATTTAACTGTCTGAAATGGGCCTGGATGTTATAGTCATCTTCTTTGAGACCACTACTAGGTCGTGGCAGCTTAAATATCTAACTGGCAGCTTCAGTTTAAAGAATATCCACGGTATTATCTTTGAGACTTTATGAATGAAGATGAATTTATTTAGTCGTATTCATGAGATTATTGAGCATCCTGTTAGTTTTCTTGACTTGGAAATATGTTTGTTAGAGATTTTGAATGACAAAGTTTACATACATTTGTGTAAGCTGCATAGTGTATCTTGGCTTCATTATTGCACACATTTTAACATAATGAATTAACATCAGAGCTCTGAAAAAGTGATGAATCTGTTTAGATGGACGGCTATAAAGAACAAAAACGCTCCAAAGACATATTAGATAATCTTAAAGCAGACATACATGTAGTTGTATTTGAAGAAGTTTAAGCCAAACGTTTGCATGTCATGGCCTGGGGTAGCTGTCTTGAGATTGGGGCTCCTAAAAAGATTTTTGTATCAATCTTTACTTGGAGGAAATCTCTCAAAAATAGGGTCATTATTCAACGGGATGATGACTCCCTATGTCCAAAACTGTGAGACTGTCACAAGAGACAGTATACAAATGTAGCACTTGCATGAAGAATTTGGTCCTATCAAGATTGAGTGAATCTTGAATAATGTATTTTGTTAGTCGGGTGATAGATTATTTGACTAAGTTTTAAGCTGTACAAATAGAAAGTTACTATTTTATGATATGTATGCATACATGTAAACTAATCAATTGATAAGAATTTTAAAGAAAATTAAATACGACTTGGAACACATGAATAGTCATTTTTATTTTGTTGTTTTATTAGTTTGTGCTGTTGTTAGAAATGTGGCTCAATATGCTCCGACAAATATTGAACTACTTGGGCTGATGTTGCCGTTAATGAATGTGCATTACATGCTCTTGGCTAGGAAAATTCATGGCGTGGAGCAGAATCTCTTTCCGAGAACACATCAACTGAGCACAAAGTACAATCTTAAATTTTTTGAAAACTGAGGCAACGGAGTCCCTGCTGCAATTGAAAATGTGTTTTTAGTTGGTATGGAAACAAGAAATGTTGAGTGTCTGGGCCATATGTGCTCGGGAGCTATTGATAACTCTTCTAGTTTGATCCAAAGCAGCAAAGGGGAGTGACAATAAAACAATGTACAGTCAATGTACATGTCTGGCTTGAGCCGTTGATCACTCCCTCCTGTATGCTCGGCCTCGTGGTTGAAATATCTGACCTCAAAATATTCTATCTCATTCCCGAGATGAGACAACTAGAACTGCCACACACCTCATATTTACGCCCCTAAGTGTATACCGAAGATTTCCAAGGCCCAGTTCATTGGAGGACAAGATTCAGTACCCCTGTTCTGCCCTGTCTGCTCTGAGAACACGTGCACTCAGTGGAATCGAACCACCCACAGGAGGCTAGCCTCTGTGTCGCCAAGAGGAACTTTATAATGTTCAAAGAAACGGACAAGAGCAAGTTTCCGCCCAAAATCGCTACTCCCCCCCTCCAATTTAAAGTGTATAACAATGCAACATATCGGGGAATATACACTGCCCTGAAGAGACAAGTACTTTAGGTTGTTACATACAGGTGCTCGCTTACAGTGGCCAGCCTTGAAATCCATCCTTCCAACGATTGCATACTAAATGAATGTGCCCATATTCGGATGAATATCGGCAGCACTCTTGGTGCAGTCACTCTGAAATTGTCACGAGTGCTGATCAGTCATCTTGAGACAATTCTTATCGACAACGTTGATCGTGATGATGAAACGTGCCTTTTTGATGGGCTTGGGCTTGAAATCCATACTTCAACGCTTACATAATAAACCTAATTGAAATGGCACTTACCTTGATCCCAATGCATCACATTAAAACACACCTGAAAGTATTCTCCCTCCACAGTTATTCTGTGTCTTTAAACACAGCCTGCAGTAATGACCGGTACTGTAGTATCATGATCCAACATGCCCAATCAGGAGAGTCGGGGCCTTTCACTTGGAAATACCTTCCATGTTACACTGGTGAAGGGAGAAGGGAGCTGACCCTGAGATGCAAGGAAATCGACTCGTCCACCAGATCCTCACAGGCATGTGAAGATACAAACATATAATCTATCAGTATCTTCACAGGCAAGTGAAGATAAATCCACCAGTATCTTCACATTCCTGTGAAGGTACAGTATCCTCACAGGCATGTGAAGATACAAACACACAATCTATCAGTATCTTCACAGGCAAGTGAAGATAAATCCACCAGTATCTTCACATTCCTGTGAAGGTACAGTATCCTCATAGGCATGTGAAAATACCAGAATCATTACAATCTATCAGTATCTTCACAGGCAAGTGAAGATGAATCCACCAATATCTTCATATGTCCACTGCGTCCGGAGTGTAAGGCAAAGAAGTCAAAAGGGTGTTTCATACAGACTTTTGGTATCAAAACAATGCAGTTCTTGACCACGAGCAAGAGACCCAACATCTGAGAATCTTGCTGGCAACAGAAAGTTCAGAATGTAATGACCAGACTTACCAAACAGGTGACAAGGTAGCACAGGGCAGAGAATTCATCAAGAAAACGACTGGGGAACGACATCTTGATCCACAACTTTGGGTCAGAAACCTTGTTGACCCCACGTTCCGAGCCTCCCCGTCACATCACAATCCCGAATAGATTAAAGGTAGTCCATGTAGCGGAGTATTTCGCTCTTGAATGTCTATTGATGCTTCAGACCGATCCTTGAAGTTCGTCCACTTGAATGAATTGTTCAGTCCAGCATGTCTGAACAACGTAGCTTCCTCCGCTGGTTTCATTTCATCTTGGATCTCGATGTATTGACATTGCTCAGCTTCCAGACAATGTGTGGCTGGAAGTTCAGTATGGTTTTATATCAGAATACGACATTCCCCAAGAGACCCGCCACAACCCCCCCCCCCCGCACCATCCTTTTACAAAATTTGTATCGGAGGTAAAACAGTGCGGTTATACAGAATGAATACAGGAATTCAAACTTTCCACAAGCAATCAAAGCCACCCTCCGAGAAGGGGTAAAATATATGTACATAAATTAGTTAATAGATAAACCTCCCTTCCCCCTCTCTATCAAGGACACTGTTTGGTCCAAAATTGGTTGTTTACATTCAATTTGAACTCTCTAATCAGGACACCTCTCTATTAAGGACAGCACTTGTCAGTCCCAAGGGTGTCAGTAATAGAGAGGTTTTACTTTACTATATCTAGTGTGAGCATGGTGGAGGTGGGCAAGAGACAAGGGAAACGCTATCAACAGTAGAAATTGATTTAGATCCCGACAATTTGAAACTGCAGTGATTTTGTGATCAAAGTTTTATCCTGAACCATGTCAACACACAGACCATATTCAAATTTTATCCAATCAAATAAAGAAGCAACACTTTATCCAGCATGGTGAGGGAAGGAGGGGGGGGGAGGGCACAATGCTTCAACAGGCTGTTGACAAGCAGTCACTGAGAAGTGAAGTCTGCTTTCGGAGTTGGAGGGACTTTTTGGTGGGATGGACCAGGATCACTGTTTGCACTTCATCCAGTGTCGGCATGGTCAGAGGGGGATGGGGGGGGAGGGGGGTAGTACACCCACGGTGTTATCAGAGTATGGACAGGTATGCTCAAATAGGCAAAGTTTGCTTTATGAACGGGGGGACTTTTCTATAGGAGGGGCCAGGATCACCGCAAGCAACTCTTCATCCTTTGTCAGCATGGTGAGGGGAGCATGGGGCGGGGGTTACACACGTGTGTCATCATCACAGTATTGAAAAGAAGTCATGGTCAGGCGCTTTGGAAGTGGGGGGAGGGGGGTACACACGGACAGGTGAAGACTCTGCTTGTTGGGGACCTTTTTTATTGGATGGGCCAGGACACACTTCATCCAGTGTCAGCATAGTCAGGAGATGAGGGGGGGGCAATGTGTCATCAGAGTATCAATGGACAAGTAGTCAATGTCAGGTGAAGTCTGCTATACGAGCAGGAGGGGTGGGGCTTTTGTTGGATGGGCGAATATCAGTCGTAATGAAACAACAAGAACAAAATTTGGGGCCAAACCGAATGAACATGGTACCGTACACGATTTGATATGAAAAAGGGAGGCAATGGAAACTTTCAGGGCATGTCAATATGGGGGGGGGGGGGATTTCACCAAGATACATTTACTCAAAAGGGAGGATTTTAATACAAACAAGTACCAATAGATTTTTAATTCGCAAACAGTTTAGTCTGCAAGTACCAACTCATGAAGTCCTTCCAAAAGATGGGAATAGGGCATCAAGAACAGGGGATTACAATAGAGAATCTACAGTATCAGATACCGCAGATCTCAGCATCGAAAACAAGGAGCTATTTAACAGTGTTCATACATTGGTGAATGCCAATTGTAAGGGGAGAGTGGGAGGGGGTTAATATCAGCATGTAATCGAAAACACATCAGAAATTTCAAGGAGGGCAATTACATTTGAAAGAAAGGGCAAGGGCCATGTTTAATAATACATTTCAGTGAATTCCACACGGACAATGAGAATTTTCTCAAATTTTGGCTTTTGTTTTCTCTAAGCTTTGCTCATAATAAACAAGGTTCAAAGCCTATGAGAGCAAAATGAATCTCCATATATGATAGTTATCATATAAATCAAGGGTTTTTTTGATTGGGACAAGGCATCATCAGGGCATAGTGGTCATTCAATCTTGCGAATGGGGTGCCTAGTCCCTTGGAAGAGCAAGGAACATGTATGGACACCAATGTGTCAAGACTGACAACTCTCAAAGGAATTTATAAAACAGGGCAAGGTCTTTTATCCAAGCCCATAATATGCTCACAACACAAGGTTCAAAGCCTTGAGAGCAATATAAAAGTGTACAGGACAGGGTTAATTTCAGAGTTCTTACAATAAATGGCATGGCATGCACTTTGTATAACCATGATGTTCGATACAAGTTCCAAATTCTACCCAATTGTAAAACTCCGCTCAAAATCAAAAGTCTGGCGAATCCAAGCAAGAATTAGAAAGAGTAGAATTTAGAAATGTACCAAATGAAGTGTATGGATGTACGCAGAGCGATCGGGTAGCATTCAATCACAGGTACAAGAAATAAATCAAGAACAAATTGTTGCATTATTGCATTTTTTACTACACTAAGAGCATACAAGTGATTCACACTGATTTCTTACCGGGGACACACAAAGTAACGTGGGCCAACTACAAGCGGTTTCCGGATATGAATACAATACATTCAAATATGTACAATAACAAACAGTCGACTGTTTGTAACCATGGTAACGTCAGCAAAAACACAACTCAAAATGTTATATCAAACTTGTAACATAGTAGGGTTTTGATGGCCCCTCGTCCAAAAGCATTTTGAATGGTTTTCGTACCTGCATGTGGGGTTGGCCGAGTCACCTGCTCATAGGTCAAGATTCCCAAACCATCAACTTGAGGGAAAATTCGGAATCTGTTGCAGTTGATTAGACTCTGAACACCTCCAAACCAACCTTTTTCATACCAAGCTGGTACAAGAGAAGTTTCGTGGAGACGTGCCAGCCTGGTAAGTACGTCCTTGTCATTGACTACAGGCAACTCACAAGGTCTTCAGAGCCCCCAGATCTGAATGCCCAGGTGATATATTAACTGAATTGGGTTTTCAAAACAATGGAGCAGGCTTTCGACCAGACACAGTTTCGGGGGACTCAGGACTCAGCAACATGAGATGCCCAGAACCGCATGATGGTACAACATATATGATAACAGATTTATTCATTTACAGTGAATGTGCAGACAAGATGCATGAAAATAACATTTATATACATGTGAACAGAACAAACTGAATATCTATCTGGGCAAGACGCCAAATAACACTGGCTCTTTCCCTGTTTAAAATAAGAATTTTCTTAGGAGCTGTCTTGGCAAATCAACTGATGTCTTTGTATAAATTGCAACATATGTCTGACGTTGCACAGTACTGTTCTATACAGAGGATTTCTATAACTAGTCAGAGATTTTATTCACTCGCGCAACTCTACTTTATTTCACAAGACAGCCCAGTGAAATTACGCTGCTCTGACCGAGAGCATTAAAACGTTTTGGAATTCCTAAAATGCTAAAATCCAATTAAAGAAACCAACCCAAACCAACGTTTATAAAGATATTCATGAATAAACACTAAATGTAATGTCACTTATCTTTTTTAAATCATCTGGTAATTATTATATAATTTGACTAAAGAATATAGCACATTATTTTTGGCTTTGAAAATAAACTAATGATAAGAAATGTTTATAGTTAGAATTATACTCAAATGCTGTCCTCAAGAAAGGTCCCCAAATTATACTCCAAGGAATGGTCATTAAAAAAGCCACTGAACAAAATTCCCATCCAAACTCTCTCATCACAATTCATTGAGCGTAATCTTTTTCTTGTTTAATACCTTTTTAAAAGCAAGTACTTTTTCTGGTATACTGTGTTGACGAGTTTAAGCCCATTGGGAAACACCAGAACAAAAGGCCTATTTCACCTGTAATAGGCCTGTGTGTTACAGACGCGCATCAATTGGCTCAAACAAGTCAACCTAAATGCATCAAACACATCTTATAATCCAAGCAGAATTAACAAGTTTAGTTGCAGTCAGAAACACAAATTCGTCACTGCTTGTATGATTCATCAACATTTGATTATAGCTATATAAAAATATGTGCACAAAAATTACCAATATGTACAAGTTTTCTCAAACATCTTTTGTTTAAATGATCACTACAATAAGTTACCAGCTTGGTAACCACGACAGACAATTGTCAAGTGAACGAAGCTATATTGCCGAAAGTGACCAGATTTAAATTTGTGAACTAAAAGCGCTTGCTGGACACAACAGGTTATGTTGTTCAACACACAAACAGATAAAAAATGTTTCGCTTTAAAGCTTGTACGCTTGTCAACTGTGGTTACCAATATTAACAGGACGTCCCAAACATGTCGCATCTGGTTGGGAGTCTGAATGAAACAAGTGTCGATATCATACACCACTATTTTCCATGGAGGTATTTCAAAACTTGTCCTTGGGTATATTTTAAGCCCCCTGCCTCATGAGGCTCAATGCGTAAACACGATATGATAAAACACAGAAAAGATTTTTTGACAGCATCTTACTGTTACGTCGAGTTCATGCTTACTAGAATACAGAACATTTTCAAGTTAGTGGACTTTCACCACTTTCCACCACGCCCCATCATACCTCCACCCCTTGGTGACATTCGCCCACCACGGCCACCAAAATGTCCTTGGCCCCCTCGATCCTGATTCCCGCTGCCAAAATTACCACCTTTCTTGAAACCAGATCCGCCGAACCTGTCGCCTTTTCCAAAGCTTCCACTGTGATTCCCTCTTTCACTGCTACGACCAAAGTTGCCAGAGTTCCCAAGTTTTTCCCCCTCGTTTCCTTCAGCAACTCCAGGTGGTCCTGGCTCCCCCCGACCACGACCCCTGCCACCAAAACCACCCCTGCCAGACCCAGTGAAGCTACCACCATCGCCACGATTCATAGCACCACCCCTCTCAGGACCACCGCTGCCGAAGTTACCAGAAGTGCTTCTGTCTGCACCTTGATTGAAACTGCTCCGCTCCGGACTTCTGCTGAAAAGGCCAGGTGAATTCTGCTCCATAGCTGCGATGAAACGGTTCGGGCGTTGGCCACTTTCAGAACTAAATGACTTTGAGTTGTCTCGTTCTAAACCCCCAGAACTTGACCGCTCTTCAAAATTGCTGCTGCTCCTCTCAGCATTGTTCCCTCCACGGTTAAATGCACCAGGTCCACCACTCATTCCCTTCCGGAGGCTTGGTCTGATGTCATCAAACAAACTGGGAATGTCGGAATTTCCCCGCCCAGCACCAGGACCCGCTCGATCACCATCAAATCCACCTCCAAAACGATGTCCTCCTCTTTCTTGACTGTTACCTCCAAACTTGGGTCCTTTATCCATCCCACCATCCCCAGAGTCTATACTTCTTCTCCTGTCACGACCAAAATTCCCATAACGATCTGACCCACCCTGACCAAAGTCACCAGGTCCCTGTCGCTCATTACCACCTCTGTCAGAACCCGAGTGCGACATCCCACGACCCCTTCCAGGCCCACCCCTGTCCATGCCAGGTCCACTGTCAAAGTTACCCTTGTCATCAGGTGGGGGAGGGAAGTGTCTCGGCTGCTCATCACTGCTACTGTGGTACCCGGATTGCGCTGCGGATGGTGGAGTGCCTAGTGGTGGAGGCGGTCGCGTTGGATCGAATGGAGGCAAAGCAAATGGCGGTCCAGGTAACCTCGGCCCCAGGTCTGTGCCTCTTGGAGGTGGAGGGGGCGTGTGCTTCATATCATCACCACGGAATTTACCGCCATCAAAGTACTTCTCCACTTTCTGATTTAGCGGCATCTTGGGAAGATCTGGTGTGTCTATTCCTTCGGCGCTTCCACGACTTGCAGACAGATCACTACCCGACTCCCCAGACAATGATTGCGGACCATGTGATGCTCTGACACCACCAGGACCAGGCAAACCTTGAACCATTTGGCTAAAAGCGCCAACTTGGCTGTACATATTATCAGGAGGAGGGGGTGGAGGTGCCCCTGTGGCCATTATAGGAGCATTCATTGAACCAGATTTAGTAAGACTTGTAACAATACTGGCCATGTTTGGTGGCATGCTGACCGAGACGCTATGATGGATATCAATACCCCCGACATGACTGTAACCAGCACTATCAGCTCGGCTAAACCCTTGAGCAGCATCTTGCGACATAGAGTCATCCCCCTGAGTGTACGACACACTCGGATCAATGTCCATAGGTTCTTCTCCCATGTCAGTAGAATCACGACTTTCGTTGCGATTCTCACCCAGACTAACGTGAATACCTTGCTGAGACAACAACTGCGCCAAAGCAGCCTTAACACCAGCATTTCCACCTTCAGCATTGCCACTCAAAGCGCTCAGAGCCTCGGATGCCGTATTCTTTATCTGCTGTGAAGAATACGCATCGAATTTCTGTTCAACAGGTTTTGAAGAGGCCGCAGAAGTCATCTGCTTTTCCTGACTCTGTGCGTTCTTCACTGCAGCAGCGAGTAACAACTGCTGGTTTAGGTTTTCTAACAACTGAGCAGTAGTGGTATCGACTGGCACCTTTAAAACCTGTGCCAGTTTAGAAACGCTCGGCCCCTTGGAATCAGCCTGCATTAACTGACCAAGCGACTCCAGCTGATTCTGCACTGTAGGAGAATCTGTCACGACATCCTTTACACTCGTACTCGGCTGACCTTGACCTTTCTTCTGCTGACTTTCACTATGTCCTTGACCTCTCTTGTGCGGACTATCAGTCCTCCCCTTCTGCTGACTCTGTGACATGTGTCCCGGCTGTTTTGGGTCTGGAGTCGACGTTCGTTTCTGCTCCTGTCCATGCTTGGGGCCGCCACGCAGCCCCTTACCCTCCTCCCGAAGAGTGGTCGGAGTCGCATGACGAGAATCCGTTTTGAAACTTCCCGCACTCGACACAGCATCTAAACCTGGCGTTTCATGATTGCTAGAATCTTGGAACATAGGTGGCGTACCTAACCCAGGGATAGACTCCTGATCCTTTGAAAAAGTACCGATGCCAAGACTAGCCTTTGTAGGCATAGGCTTGTAATCGTCACGTGGTTCCGATTTCGATCGTGAAATGTCACGCTCCTTGGACCGTGGCCGCCGCATATCCTCCTTGACGGCAGGCTTGAGTAAAGATGGCGGCATCGAGCCCTGTTTACCACTCAAGCCCATGCTCTGTTGCTCAGCCTGTTTTGCTGCCTCGCGCATACTCTTTTTCCTCTTCTTACACCACAGTTCGTGACAATCCTGATCTCGAGGGAAACTGAAACAAGACAGAGTGTAACTTGATTTGTTCAATCCGAGACAAGAGCAGACGACATTGGCAATCCAAATATTCTCCAAAGTTAAGACATGGATTGGAAATCATTTGAAGCAAGTTGACAACACTGACAACATTTCTTCATTTTAACAAAACGCAAGTATGAAAGTCTTCAACTAAACTTCTGACACAATTCATTTTCTCTCCAAAGATGATTTGGAAAAGATTGTGGACACCTGGTGGATTGTGAATCAGTGATTTCAGGGAAGTACCTGAGCCTTCCTCCAGAGCCCGCGGAGAGGAGGCCACTGAAAAAACATCGACAAGGCCTAACACTGCATGAGAGGTAGAGTACTTACTCAGGCGGTGGTATTTTACTTGGGTCGACATCAACCAACCAGGGACAGTTGAGAGCGGCAGACGCAGTACACCGTTTGTTTGGATCCAATTCGAGCATACTGTCCATCAGATCAAGAGCGGGTTTAGGCAAGCTGAAGAAGGTCAAGGTTAAAGAAGGGTCAAGATTAAGGAATGGAAACCTCTGTTCTTATTCCAGAGCACTTTCACGACACAACTTGATCTTATCAATTGTCTAAGATCTATGAAGTCCCAACAAAACCTCCAGCGACAACATTTTGTAAAAGTGTACGAAAAAAGACAATCATCCGTACTGGTCTGCACCACCCTGATACTCACAATGAAAATTCTTCTCTCAGTCGTCTCCTGTACTGCTTTTTCGGTTTGAACGTGTGGAAGAGAGGCAGACGGATGACGTCGGGCCAGACAGCGGGACTCGGGGTGCCGCACGTACGACTGATCAACTCGAGTTGGATCAATTCCTGCTGCGCTTGAAAGATGGGCTTTTTGGTGAACAACTCGCCCAAGATGCAGCTGGAAAAGATGGGGAGAGATAAGCGGCTGTGTCCAACTGACCCTAAGGGTTTTCCGCTATCGGGACCAGAGATCAATGGCTGAATTTGAAAAGGTCAGGGACTGACAATCTTTATCAATAAGTCTAGATTTTACATCCATCAGACCCTTCACGCCGGTCCGAACTTCCAATGTCAAATGAAAATTTCTTCAAACCTGCAGACCCCAGATTCATGCTCGACATGCTACCTACCCGCAGCTCCAGACATCGATGGCACATCCGTATCTCTCCTCGCCAAGCAGGAGCTCAGGGGGCCGGTACCACAGTGTGATCACCTTATTCGTGTACGGCCTCTCCTTGTCGTCTGCCTGGTAGAGCCGCGCTAAACCAAAGTCAGCTAACTTGATCTGACCCCTTAAAGAGAAGCAAGAGTTACATTCAAGAACATAGGGGGCGTCGATGAGAACCCCGTGATTGGCACAATCAAGCTCCCCTGGGTAAACAATTGGTGAACAGGGCTCGAAAGGCCACTGCTGCAGAGGAAATGCTTTCGCTTTAGAGAGGAATGAAAATAGCTTTCCTTGAGGCCTACTCGGGGAGGCAATCAGGAAGCTATAACTTCAAAGTAAGCATAAAAGATCATTCTTCAACTCCAGCGACCATCACGCCAAGTTCAGAGTAGCCTGAAATGGTCCGAGAGAATGGATTTTTTATTTTCTAAGTTTCATCGAAGTGCCTTGCAGCTAGTTGGATCTTGTGAGCCCTGCCATTGGCTGTGGATGTTTCAGTGATCGAAAACCTTGTAAGAGAAAAAGCAAGATTTGAACTCTGAACATTCCTCCAACCAGACAGTTGAGATAGCAATCAATTTCTATCAGGTTGCCGTCGCACAAGTTGTTTACCCAGCGAGCCCAGTACCAGATACAAACCTTCGCCAAAATTATTTCCTGAAAGGAGGCTAAAAATAAGACGCAATTCTTGATACGTCGATGATTATATAAACATTGTCACAATAAACCCTGAAGAAAAAAGATTTTTCAGAAAAAGTTAACGTTTTGCATTTTTTCATATTTTTACATTTTGGGTAGATTATTGGGATTATAAGAAAAAACTCAGGTTTATGAAATTGTTGTTAGTAATGATCATTAATTATGAACATTCCGAACCTGAAAAAAACAGTTATTTGGTCAACAATGGAATCTTTCAATAAACGATAAAAAGAAAGTTATCAATTGGTATTGATGAGGTTATGAAATATCATTCAAACAGTGTCATTTTGAAAGTGTAAACGGACAATAGCTAAAGCATGCAAAGAGTTTATAACAACAGTCTTGCGCCCTTGAATTTTAAAAATTTGACAAATTGTTTTTTGTTTTTATTCCAACATCTCATTTTAATGTCAGAAAATATCTGTAGGCAAAAATGAAGGTCAATTGCAAAATATTTTGACATCTGAATTGAAGGCACAAGAGTATTGCGAGGTTTTTTAAACTGTACTGAAGACGCCAACCGAAGGGGGGGGGGGGGGGGACATATCCTAAATAGCACATTTGATGGTGGATTCCAAGCAAAACCTATCTAAATCATCTTCTGACTTCATGGTACCAACTCATACCGTAACATGTTTGACATCGAAATCTGAAAATCAAGCATGTTGTCCAAGAATGCAGAGCTAATCCAGGTAATCACAGTAGGCCGAATTCTCCAATCAAGACCTGAAATAAAACTAGCCTACAAGTGCATCCCAATTTAAAATGCTCCATCTGCCAAGCCTTGGAACTGAACAGTACTTCCCAACACTGGTGCAAATTAAAGGGCTCAAATCCAGCCTGGCACATCATTGAGCTGAAACAATGAAGTCCTAAGTGTCTTTTCTAATTCATCAAATTCCGGTCAATTCACTTGCTGACATGACTAACACTACAAACTATTAGCTACACAATCAACTTTTGAGGCATCCATAGCTTAAGATCTTCTCTGTTGGCTCTTGATGAAAATGCCCGATGATCTCCTAGTTAGTGTTGTCAGCCTGCTGGAGGTGTACTACATAAGCCATACTGCATACAAAAGAGAAGGCAGAGAAATATTGCGTTACACTACAGGCCACCCTTTTATAAACATGAACATACATCTTAAGTTTAAAAGATTTATACACATTGTGGGCATCTGGGCCTGTCATTCACCAGCTGTAACATGGACTTCGAGGTATTTTCCTACACATAAAGTGTGTTTTTATTAGAAGAAGAAGATTGAAAGCAATTTCTGTGGGTTGGTCAGAGACACATCTAATTCTGCACCCCTGAGTACCTGCTGGCAATACCTAAAACCGGATTAGACTTTACATACAGATGGCAGACTTCAGTACAGTTTGTATCTAAAGAAAATCACCACCTACTTGTTGTTGAGTAAGATATTTGAACACTTGATGTCGCGATGCAGGAAGTTCTTTCCATGGCAATAGTTGAGGCCGTCGAGAAGCTGCTTCATGAACGATGCGATGTGGTCCTCGTTGAAGTGAACCAATCCAGACTCCAGTAATCCCATTAAGTCGTGATCCATGTATTCAAAGACCAGATAAAATGCACCTGCAACGGGAGGATATTTTAGTATAGAGTATGGACAAGGTCTAAGGGTATCAGGTGACAAATAGCAGACTTGACCTACGAGAAAAGAACACAGACAATATACTATAAACTCAGAAATATTTGCTGCCATTTTACAGAGCTGCGCTTAAATTTTTTATCACAAATGGTAGATTAAAAGTATTGATATTTTCTCACAGACGCAAACAAACCTAGAGAAGGAACGCTCGCTGGTTTTGAGAGATTTTATCTTGCTTTGTTTAATCGCCGTCCAAGATTATGGTGAAAATACTGGAGGAGACAGACAGAGCTGCGCTTATAATATTCATCAGAAATAATATTGATAGAAGGTATTGATGTCCTCTCACAGACGCAAACAAACCTAGAGAAGGAACGCTCGCTGGTTTTGAGAGATTTTATCTTGCTTTGTTTAATCGCCATCCAAGATTACGGTGAAAATACTGGAGGAGACAGACAGAGCTGCGCTTATAATATTCATCAGAAATAATATTGATAGAAGGTATTGATGTCCTCTCACAGACGCAAACAAACCTAGAGAAGAAACGCTCGCTGGTTTTGAGAGATTTTATCTTGCTTTGTTTAATCGCCATCCAAGATTACGGTCAAAATACTGGAGGAGACAGACAGAGCTGCGCTTATAATTTTCATCAGAAATAATATTGGTTGAGGGTATTGATGTCCTCTCACAGACGCAAACAAACCTAGAGAAGGAACGCCCGCTGGTTTTGAGAGATTTTATCTTGCTTTGTTTAATCGCCGTCCAAGATTATGGTGAAAATATTGGAGGAGACAGACAGAGCGACAATTACATCTGAAATCAGAATGAGAACAAACAAGACTGCCCTGCTGAGCTCTGGAAATCCTGGACTGAAAGTCTATCGTTAACACTGGACCACTCACCTTTGTCCTTCCTGAAATCCAACGCTTGTTTTTTATCCGTCACAATTTCGCGCAGATTGACGATATTTGGATGGTTCAACTGACGCAGGATTTTAATCTCACGCACTGCGGTGATCGGGAAACCATCCTTTTCATTTTCGAGACGGACTTTCTTCAAGGCGACCATATCACCTGCAAAGAGTGAACGAATCGTAAATAACTCAATTTTAATTCATATTTAGTAGTTGATATTTAATCTTGATGGAACTGATGAATTGTCTCAGATTCAGAGGTCAACACAATTTTCTCTGTCAGGTTGTTTCAGGGGTGGTCGAAATCTGTTTGATCTAAAATCCCATATAGGACCTACATTCTGAAGCCCAGACAATTAGCGTGTAGCTCTTTCTAAAATTTGCTGCAATGACAAACTAGTGTAGCTAAATTGTCCTCCCACAGACGCAAACAAACCTAGAGAAGGAATGCTCGCTGGTTTTGAGAGATTTTATCTTGCTTTGTTTAATCGCCGTCCAAGATTATGGTGAAAATATTGGAGGAGACAGACAGAGCTGCCCTTGAAATGTTCATCAGAAATTATATTGGTATAAACTCTTGATGTTTTCTCACAGACGCAAACAATCCCAGAGAAGGAACGCTCGCTGGTTTTGAGAGATTTTATCTTGCTTTGTTTAATCGCCGTCCAAGATTATGGTGACAGTATTGGAGGAGACAGACAGAGCAGTGCAGCATTGGCTAACGCCTTGGTAAGGTGTAAAAAGATACGAGAGCACGCTAACACATCAGCTAACTACACGCAGAAAAGAAATCACATTTGGAATTGACACGAATCGGGAGCGAACCTGCTGGTAAGGGAGACTTTTGTTTTGTTTTAACCCGACGAAATAATTTTCTGACAAAGTTTGTGTTCATATACCTGAAGTTGACATACATATGCACAGTGAACATCCAAATCTCGGGACACGCCCCGTATTTTACAATTCGTACAACAGCTTTGAAGCAGGAGGAACAGTGTAAGGAGGAATGGCATTGAAGGGGGTGGAGGAATCGGCTGGGAATCTCTCATTGAAAGGTAGGTAATCAGGTTTTTGGAAAGGTCAAGAGATTGTGCAATTTGCTGGTGTTTCCTTTCTTCAGTATTTCTTTTGAAGAAGGGTACTGACTCCGCCCATTTTTAAGTTCATGTTACCCTTTTCTTTGCTAATATCTAATATCCCAGCCTTTCCAAATTCCCCGAAGAAACACTTAAGGCTGGTAGCTGCTGCATCTCAACGGAACAGTCAACCTGAGAATTGAATTTACATATAATGGTTATGTGCAGAGAGAGGTTAAGGGTAAGGAGGAGGTTGGGTGTTAACATTGCTGAGCCAGTCCGACACAGTAATGATATCGAAACGCTCTGTTTTTGTTCCAAATGAAATGCTCTAGCTGTCTGTGGCCAGATAAGCAGCATAGATAGCTTGAATATCAATGGCCCGGCAGCGTAACAACTCTTTTTACATGCACAGATCAGTTCACATTGCCTACCCTCATCTCCAAGAATGTCGTCTGGCTTATCTAGAAAAGTGTAAATGACATTTGTATGGGGGTTCAGGGAAGGGAGAAGCAGGCTCACATCTAAACAAAACAAACTAAAGTAGGTTGCTATAACTGTTTTATCACTCAAAATCTTCTTTGTCTCTCTCACTCTACAGAGGTACTGAGGCAGTTCTGAGGGAAGCAAACTGCCTGATCAAATACCAGGAAGAGTTTACTCTAGCTGAGGGAATAAACACACAAGTCCATGGGTTGAACGGGATGTTTGAGATAGCATACAGCATAGTACAAGATATTTAGAATTGTCATAAAATTGTCTCTATCCCTTGACACTGACAGTCCTTAGGCAAGAAAACTGCCCGCCACAAAGTGCAGAGATTAATCTAGCTGTGTTATTATCACAAAGTTCACTGAGTTGAACAGGGTGGGAAAGGAACACATCAGTTCAGTTTAGTTAGAGCTGCCAACGGGAGACTCGTCTCCAAATATTTCGTCTCTTGATGATTCATTTGGGGCACTAACTCAAGTAATGCATTTGGGTGTCCTCATGCGAACCAAGCATTTCAATTCCTCAGATCAAACGGTGACTGTCTCAAACCATTCAAGGTGGGAACGAAATGGACGCTCACCGCACCCTTTGAATAGCATGACTTTTCATATAGCTGAGTGTACCTGACATCCACTTCAATGAGAAGGGCATCCTTGTTCTCAGCTCAGGACTAGCCTCAAGCAGACAAAGCGCCCAATAACCATATAATCAGTTTTTAGTGGCGGCATCCGCATGCATGGGCTTGCAGTCAACGAATTGGCAAAGTGCAGATTTGCTTGAGAATACAACAAGAGCTTATTCTTTGACACTGGCTCCTCTGTCAAACCATATCTGGCAATAGGTGGACCCACTGTCAGTGCAAGTGGCAGGATTTTTTGACGTTACCAATAATTATCGCGTCTATACTTACTAGAAAACTTGTCCATGGTCCCCGTGCTATTTTTGTCTTTAGCCTTGTAGACCTGGCCATAGGTGCCTTCACCAATCTGGGTGATGATTTCAAACACTTCTACACAGCGTTCACCCCACTCGCCCTCCTCGGTCTTTGGCTGCTGAACAGCGGTATTAACTCTGAAGGAGATAAAGAAGATCGAGGAAAGGTTACATGAACTATTCACGAGGCGTCACTGTTGGCCAGTCACCTGGCACACAATCAGCGCAGTGGAGAATGGTGAAAGTGCCTGTCTCGAATTACAAGGGCGCAGCATTCAAATCCTTGTCTGGTCACCCCAAGGTGTTCAGGAGCACACGTGGCCATTTTTGTTCAAGATTGCCTTGGCCAAGACCTTATCAAATTGTCTATCCAGTGTGCAAAAAAGATGAGTTTGCAACAAATCTTCTTTTTTTCTTTGCATTCGACAGCAGCTCAGATAAGTCTGGTTATGAAGTTGACCTCAGTTCAGCCAGACTGTACACTCTTCTCGAGTTTGGCTGTCAGTTCCAGGTCTCCTATCTAATCTGGTTCCTCTGGACAGGGGAGTTGGATGCCTGCCAATCCAGTATTTCTGTATCAGTCCAAATGTCTGTGGGTAACTGGGAACACACACGTCCAACAAGTAGTAACACTAACCTTGGTCGTTTTAACTTCCACTTTGGAATGGGTGCCTCTGGTTCTGGGGCGGCCATAGGCTGCATCTGTGAGTGCATGGCTAACATCCTTCTCTGCTGTATGGTCGCTTGCATGTGTGCGGGGTAACTGGACAGACTTCCTTCTTCTTCATCATCATACTGCGGCGGCATTGGCAGATCACGGATGCCTTTGCGTGGAGGAGAGCGCTGAGGACTGTCTCTGGAATGGAATATTGAAGTTACAGAGTGCAATGGCTCAGAGAGGATGAAAATATATTGCAAAATGTATCAATAGAAAACATACTCGGAGAGTACCCTGAAATCATCATTACATTCAACCAGTTGTTGTTTGTTGGCACAGCACACAATCCTTACCTATCGGAGGAAGCACTACTACTACTATCATCATCCGAGCCGACCTCCGGTGGCATCGGCAACCCCAGTAACGTCGACGGCTGCTGCTGTGGAGGTGGAGGCTGGGAACGCTTCTTCTCTTCTCGAATCCTCATCTCGTGTTCTCTCTTTTCTCGTTCATACCGTTCACGCTTTTGACGCTCTATTTCCTCACGTTCGTTGCGTTCACGGATTTCCCGCTCCCGCATTTCGCGTTCCCGATCACGTGCATCCCTTTGCTCTATGACCGGTTCTTCTTTCTTAACACGAACACTAGAATTGTCCGGTTTGACCGGTGCAGGTCGACTTATTTCTACTGTTCGTTCAGGTTTAACTTCTTTCTTTACCATAGGGGGAGCACCAATTGGAGAATTTCCTAAAGATTTTATGTCTTCTCGTAACAAGTTCAACGTTCTGTCCTTAGTATATGGTCCGGGACTTGTCCGGTGTGGTCGCGGTCCGCCAAGCTTCGCAGCTTTCTCCCGTGCCTTTTTATGTTTACTAAGCTCAGCTGCCAAACTGGAGGCATATTTCAGAGTTGTCTGGCTAGTGTTCGTGGCGTTCATTTTTTTACCCCTGCCACCAGGGGGTGGTGAAAGACTTCTTGATTTGTGACGATTGTAGGACCTTGAACTTGAGGGACTCCGTGATCTTCGACGAACACGTTGATATGGATCACGATTAGATTCGAATTCCTCTCGACCACCTCGCTCTTTTCGACGCTTCTTGGGCCTAAAAATAAATACGAAATTATGCGAGAGTCAAAATACAAAATACCATGTAGGAATGTACAATGGAGAACGATCAATTTCTTTCCGACGACGATGACCTGCCATAAATCTCTACGCAATGAATTTCTTAACAATACACCACATCGAAGGTCGGCCAGCAGGCGAAAAAAAATGTTTTTACATACAATTTTGCTGTGCATGAACGTGTATTGCACATTTTTATTACCCACTTTTACAGACTTTCAAATGTGGTCTGTAGACCATCACTATACCCACCTAAAAATTGGACTTCTGCTTCTTGAGCGACGTCTGTACGCACCAGGACTTGGAGATCGATTATATTTTTGTCGCTTTGGACTTCCATAGATCTGATAGTCACTGCCAGTTGCTGCGTGCCCTCGACCAACAGAGCCAAAGGAACGATTAGAGTCTGCATATTTTTGTTTTGAACTGTACCCCTTGGAAACGCTGTATCCCTTGGGAGGGGACTGCCTTGTTGGCGAGAGTCCTGGGACCGGCGGTTGCTCGTTCTTTGGTCTATATGCTTTCGGAAGTGGTCCTGCAGGAGGTGGACCATCTGGTGAGGGAGGGCGTCCACGCTTCCCTTTGACTTTCTGTGGATGCTGGCCTCGTTCACGAGGTTGGGCAGGCGACTGGCTATGATCTCGAACAATCAAATCGTGTTTATATTGCTGGATGGCAGTGCTTGGCGAAATCCTCCCCTCACGACTGTGACTCTTAGATTTTTTATGTTCTGGGTCCACACGACTTTTCACGCTTCTGGCAGGCGGGGATGGTGAATGAGGCATCGGAGCAGCTGCAGCATGGCCATGGGCAGGCGAATAAACTTCGTCATCGGAACTGATCTCATCGTAACCTTCGTTCACCAATGATTTCCCTTTCTTCCGGCCTACACGTTCCTCCTTCGTTCTTTTCTTCTTGCTTTTCTTCTTTTTTTTCAGTCGTTCCCGATCGTGATCGCGTTCCAAGCCATGCGGTTCTGCTGGGCCAAGTTCTCGTTCCAGGTGTTGCTTCGAACGTTTCGAGGACGAACCAGGTGGTCCACCACCATGACCACCACGGCTACGCCCAACTCTTTCACGTGGTTCTTCTTCATGGTAATCAGCGAATTCCCTGGACTCTCGTTTACTCTGGTAGTATTCTCTATTATGAGGCATATTCCAAATGAAAAGGCCAACTCAGCACTTTTCTATGGACTGGTAAAATAAATCATGCCACAAAGCACTCAGTTCAGTCATTCACCGTAAGGTGGCTCTCACAATCGTAGACAATATGAAATTTTCTGCAGAAAATAAACGAATAAAATTGGCAAAATACGAGCGAATATCACAGTAAATCGAATGAATTTTAGTTCCCTACGATCTTGAGTACTGTCTTTAGAAGTAGATCGCTCTTTCAGTCGTTGACAGAGACGAAATCCGCGATCATATTCGACACAAACGAGCGACGGTCTTCTTCGTATGATTTCCGATCTCTTCGATTGTCTTCACGGTCTTCACTGTTGGTTCGTTCTTTTCTGTGTTTTCATCATCATCTGCTGCCAAGAGTGCTCATAAAGTCACATTCTACAAATATTTCCATCAATCTATTTACTCCCGTCACTTATGGATGAGATTGGGAGGGATTTAGGAACCTATTTAGCAAGTTCTCTTGCGATATTTTCCAGCCAACTATTCACCGTAGTGCATTCTGGGCGCACTTCGGACATTGCAGAAAGTGATGACGTAGTTCACAAGGCCTGTCAAAATTTCACCCGTGTTGAGTAATTTTCTTCAAATAAATATCAAATTTCTGGTAAATGCTGATGCAAACCCTCTCAATTTTTAGATAGTTAGAAAGCCTTATATTCAGATTATAAGAATATGGTGTCTTATGATGATATTTCATTGTAATTTCTGAGAAATGTCGAATGAAGTTTAGAAGTTCAGTCACAGACAGTACACGGACACAGTGAGTGTCAGTGACAGTCAGTCAGCGACAGTCACTACAGTGCACATCCTCCAAGAACCAAGCCTGTCATTCTTGTTGTTTTTAATTTTATTGTGTTTTTCTATCAGTTGGGAATTCAGGCACATATGAACCTCTGCAAAACTATTAATCCAAAACAACTAGTCCAAAAAGTTGTGTCAATTGGGTATGGATGACATGATGGAATGTCTGGGTTGGTCAAGACTAGGATTAAAAACGTCAAGTCATGATCTTTAGGAACATCAAGTCATGAATTTCCCTAACTTGATTTGTAGCTGAGATTATATTTAGGAAAAAAGGTGGAAGCTTGGCGTTTTGCCATCATAGACCGTGGCGTTTTGATGAAAACCTTATGTCAGACCTACTTTGGGGCAGGAGGCGATGCAATGCAACTTGCAAGCGATGAACTATTGACATGGCGTAAAGGCAGGCAGACAATGTAAACAGTGTTACTCACCAACTCGAATATGATCTCCTCGCTGACCAATATCGTTTCTTCTTTTTCAGGCTATTGCTATGAAAATATCTGATCTGGTCAGCTCTTTGGTTAATGCATCCGAAAAAGCTGCAACGATTGCAAGAACTGTGCGATCTGAGCATGCACTGTTCCAACTGTTAGTCGAAGAGAAAGAAGGTGACCAGAAAAACAAACGGTTTTTTAAGGATTTTAAAACGCTGGGGGATGTCTTAATTCAGGAGGTAGTGCGACATGACGTTGGCAATCAGGTGAGTGGAAAATAAAAGATGCCCTGCGCAAAAATAAATTTCGGCCATTTTGAAAAGCCCTTTTCAGAGGCAACGTATGTTTGCCATGGCATAAAAGTAACAATAGACAAGCTTATTCAAGCAATTTACCTTGGTCTTTACAGAAATCAGTCGGGGGTTTAAAGGAGTAACCTGAAGGTGCTCACTTGAACTTGACCAGTAGGGGGCCCCAGCAGTGACTCGGCTGGGAGTGGGAGCACTGATGGTGCACCTATTTACTCCCCCACACCAACATCCCGCGCCAATGAAAAAAATTAAATTGATGTGTACTTTTGCAGTTTTCGGGTCTTGCGCACCACATCTTGGGCGAGGAGAGCAACCATTTCACGAATGTCCTCGGAGATACTATAGAGGTCGCTGTTCAACCATCGCAAGAACAGACGTCTGCCCTCTTGGGTAAGTCGAAGGGTCACCAGTAGGTGGTGTGTTTAAGTGTCTATCGAAGTTAATTAGAAATTTTGTGAAACTGTAAACCAGGATGTATTTGCTGCCTTTTTATTTCACGATTTTGTACTTTTTATTGAGCGTTTTGAAAACCCTGCAGCAGCCTGCTCACTATCGCAACCTCGTCTTTTTTTGCATGATCCTGGCCATGTTCGACTTATGCCCAATATTGTGTATTTGAAGGGGCTTCCTGAACAAGAGGAATAGCAGTGTCAAATTATTTTCATCTTCTCTTTCTTATTTTCCTTTCCAGCAAAAGTTTTGGATGGCCAAGGCGATGCAGCTTCCTTGCTGGCCAAGGTTGTCCATGAAAATGTCAAGGTGGCGCCACATGTCAAACTTGCGACCCTGGAGGCCGAGATTCCAACTGAAAAGGTCGGAGTATGGATAGATCCAATCGGTGTGTACATGTAATGTCAATGAAGTAGTGTTGTAGTCAATGCTTTTGCTGCCAGCACAACTTCATGAGGAATCCATTTCGTAAATAAGTGGTTTCACGTCTGTGAAGCCAGGTCAGAAAAATCTGTGACTCGTGGCTTTCTGTATGAATTCACTTTTCACTGGTCACATTTAACTCATCACATGTCACGTGTAAGGATTCAGTTTTGACGTGTCAAGATTCACTTTTCAAAAATGGACTAGGAAGTCACGAGCACACTTCACGCTGGAAAGCCTATCGACCTTGTTCTTGAACTGAGAAACTCGAACATCTTACCAAATCTGTTTATTGATTTTCTTTCCAGATTCCACCTATCAGTACATAAGCGGCAAAGAGGGGACGACAGATACTCACAACATAATCAACAAGGGCCTTCCATGCGTGACAGTACTCATCGGAGCGTTCGATCGACAAACGGGTAAACCAATCGTTGGCGTCATCAATCAGCCATTCGTGACTCTGGATGAAGTAAACAGCAGGTGACACATTCTTCGTATTGAGATTTTTGACCTTGACCCTGTGACCTTGACCCTGTGACCTTGGACCCTCTTCCTCTGTGTGTGTTCATTGGGAGCACCAGAGATGTACGAATGGTTTATTTTCAAGGGGCTGTAACGAATGTAATTGATTGGGACAGATTTTTTTTCTCTCGGTTGATTGGCAATAGTTTGGTTTCAGCTGGACTGGTGAACATATCTGGGGCGTCAGTTACGATGGTTGCAACCTCATCTCATCCGAACCCGAGCCTGACATACCAAATGTGATAATAACCAGCACGAGTGAAAAGAGTCGGATAAGGGACACTCTTGCCAAGGAATATCAGATATCATACTCAGCAGGTTAGTAGTGCTCTAGGCGGCAGATGGGTGTGTCTGGTCTAATCATCCTCATGCCAAAATGTCACTGTGCTGGTGACAGTCAAATTGTCCCCGCTTTTAAATTTTATTGGATTGTCCAATCAAAAGAGTCGAAATCTGCATTCCCGGCATGCTCATTAGAAATGAGCCTATCGGAAGGCTCCATTATTGGGTTAGTTTGCTTTCGAAATGGGTGTTTAGTGATCGCACGGCTACTATTGAGATGTTCCACATCTCTGTATCTGATTCGACGATATGATTCCATTGGGGTTGTCAGAGTGGCCTAGTGGTAACATCAGTGACTGTCACCTCTGTGGTCCCGGGTTTGATTCCCGGCAGCTTAGGTTTCCACGGTGTGTCTGGTTTCCTCCTACTTCCATTACATTACAATCGCCCAATATCGTAGAGCTATTGATGTCCTTGTTGTCGCCCAGCCCTCAACTTAATATTTTCAATTCCATTGCAGGTGCAGGTTTCAAGAGTTTGTGTGTGGTGAAGCATCAGGGCTGCGCTTATATCCTATCACCTCCGACGACCTTCAAATGGGACACATGCGCCCCGCAGGCAATCTTAAGCGCTCTCGGCGGCGGCATCGTTAACTATCAAGATGGTCTTAAACTAGTCAAGGAATCGGCAAATATATCGGACGACGATCTCACAGAAGAATTATCGAAATTGCAGATTAGGTATGATCGACCGGATGCGTCGGCCGCGGGCACTGGGCAACCGTGGTGTAATACTGGCGGTCTCCTCGCTTACACACAATCAAAAGATTTGCTGGCCATCTTACGCTTATTACTTTAATGCTCAGTAATTTAATTTGTCTGTAACAATAGTCATTTTGGGTTTTCTTCTAAATTAGATCAGTTATAGACAGGATTCGTTGGTTACATCAACCTGCTACAACTGTGGTAGTTTTAGTACACTGATGTCTACTCCAACTGTGGTAGTTTTTAGTGTACTGATTTTGAACTACAACTGTGGTAGTTTTAGTACATTGATGTCTACTACAACTGTGGTAGTTTTTAGTGTACTGATTTTGAACTACAACTGTGGCAGTTTTTAGCGTACTGATTTTGAACTACAACTGTGGCAGTTTTAGTACATTGATGTTCTGCTTCAATTGTCTGTGGGAGTTTTAGTACATTGATGTTTTAGAAATTCTAACACACATCGTTATGACATCTGTTAACGTCATTTTCAGCCTGCTCCCTCCATTTTTGTACGAGGAACAAATAATCTACTTATTGTCAACTTTTGTGTCCTGTCTAAAAATCGTACCAAAAATATTTTGGCGATAGTTTGAAGGAACATATGAGGCAATATTGTGAGTGACCTGGTCTAGTCTGGTCTAGTCTGGTTTTGTCGGGAATTTAAATGGCCCTATTGACCAATACCAGAAGTATATAAACATACACATATATGTATATGTTGATATTGCATTTGATCTATTTAAAATATAAATAAATTATCTGTATTTCTCATGTGATATTGTTAAATTGATGTTAGGTTCATGTGGTGGCTAATTAGACTTGGAAACACAAGGGTAACAGCTCGTCTACCCTTCTTTAGCACCTTTGTAAATATTATGTCTGCATTATTTTGGGCTCTGTAGGGCGAACTTCTGGTCAGATTTCTTTGAAGTTGGGTTTTTTTATTAGTCAACCCAATCTCAAATATTTTTTCTTATTATTGCGTTGTGATAGAGAACCTACTCTCGTGTAATGCTATATACAATTCTGTCCGTCTGTACTATCAAGTATGGCTTAAAGATTACTCTATACCTTGTACTCTTTATATTCTGTTTATTATTGAAGTATTTATTAAAGATGATCTGCAGAAGGCTGTGGTTTTCAATAGCATTCCGCGATGATGAGGTCACTGCAGCTGCTGCCTTCTATTTCCCCATCGCTGAATTACAGGCAATGTCGGACAAACATGCGGTTTTGTAATGGATTCAGGCTTTCTAACTAGGGCAGTTAGATTCAATCTGGCACATGTCCGAGTGTTGGAAATACTACATAATTGTTCTGAATATTTCTCTCTCTGACTCTATGGTATCATTCATGCTAAAAACAATGCAGGGTCAAAGATAATTGACTTTGAAATAAGCTCAAATGCGTAGAAATAAGTGTCGATGTCCGACTGTCACATGACTAAAACGTCATCAATATCTTATGCAAATGACCTAGTGAGCTATAAATAGTAACTTCGCGGAATGCTATTCATTTTTGAAGGCCTAAGCCGTTAGTTAAAAATATGAAATCTAAAATTGAATTTGAAAATTTCCAATTGTGTCAATACATACTGAATATGAATTTCAACATTTTCATTTTGTAGACAGATATACGTTTCAGTAAAGTTGTATGCATGGTATCTCCATCAGGCATTGTGTATAACTGCATTTCTATTTTCCTGACCTACGATTAAATACAAACAGTGTACCCCTTAAAACAGGGACTCCGCCATTGTGATTTTCTTAGGGTATGCCGTTGTGATAGATGTGGTCCATCCTATTTCTGGTCACCGTAGAGTTTGACCTCTGTAATCAGGTCACCCCTCTTTTAAGGACAGCGTATGTCAGTCCCAAGGGTGTACTTAATTGAGAGGTTCAATGTATATCCTGTAGGACCAGAAGCTGCAAATGATAAAGATCAAAATTTCATCATGTACCTACTGGCATCACAAGTTTGAACGGGTTGGTGAATGTAAGTCAAGTTGAAAAATACTCATTCAGTAACTCCAACACATTATTGTTGGTCATCACAAATTGTTTATTAAATTGTATTTATTTAGAGATATATAAATATCGTATTACTGAGACATGTTTTTCTCTTCACTCGTTTAATGTGAGTTTGAATCATGTACATGTTTATACCAGGAGCCGTCTTAAGTAAGTCCTCGATACCCTCTGTGGGAGCCATGGGGTCTGCCTCAAACGCGCACCAAAGAATGAACAACAAGTCCAGGTTCTATTGGTACGGTTTAAGAATTTTTAACGACCTAGTGACTGACCATGACTCCACAGAACACAAAACTAACGAACTGGGCCACTTTGGCCAAAGATGTTTGAGATATCAGTAGATTACAAAGAGATAGAGAAAACCACTTTGGCCCTATCCACCATCTTGGAAATAACCACCCTTTTTAGAAGTAGGGAAGACCTCGCATACCTAGCATAACTTAAAAGTTGAAGGCGGCAAATTTGAAACATGTAAACATTGAAAAATGGCCTTCACACCCTCCTTAACATTCCAGGGTGCGAAGATGCCGGAAGAAAAAAATCGCTTGTTCTAGGAGGAAAATCCGCCCATGCGTTAAAAATATCTGGATCAGACAAAATTGTGTACGTTCTTGTCCGGTCCAGTCTCCTGATTGTGGAAAGGCGTCTCCCATTTTGCTTGAGTTTCCTTGAGTGTTTTGTGTATCGATTTAATCTCTCCGCACGATTTCCTTGAGCAAGACTGGCATGATGCCTCTCTCCTTCGTGTAGTAATTCACGAGATCTGTTACGTCGTAGAATTTAGTTCTTCCCTCGTCCACCGAGTAGAATGTCTCTCCTTCAACTTTCATCTGGAAGCGAATAATCATAAAGTTAGGGATGCCTTTTCATGACAATCAGATGAAACATTAAATTCATGTATAAAAACAACTTCAAAGTTGGGTTTACATAGAATACAAGCTGTCACTTGTCACGATTCACCTGAAACGAGTCACTTGTCACAGATGTTTTTGTTAGTTGACTGAGGCTTGAAAACGTGACATGGCATGACTTTATGGTTAAAAGTGACATTGTGAATCATATGTAGCCTGCTCTATGGAAGTGAGTTGTTTGCTCTTGATATAAACAACCAAATCTCTATGTAAACAACACAAATTCTATGTAAACAACACAAATTCTATGTAAACAACATAGACTCTCTGTAAACCTTCCCCTTTCCTTGAACCATCAATGATATATACAAAGCTGTGTGAGACTTACCGGTAATACTTGGAAATGTTTGATCTTGCGGTCGAGGATGAACGAGATCACAAATGAGCCGGGACTCGATTGGCTGTCGCGTACCATGAATGCCCTGAAATCAAAACGTGGGATCTTGAAAAACTGTTTTGAGAAAGTCAGTTTGTGTATCATAGTTATTCCAATCTTAGCTGATACAGAATGAGTCCATTTGTTGCCAAGCAAATAATCTTGATTCGTGAAAAAAAGTTGCAAAAACATTACTTTGTCTTAAAATCATGAAAGAAAGATTGTGGTCAACCAAATCAAAATTTGTGGAAAGTATTTTTTTTCAGAAATTTTGCTTATCACAAAAAATGAAAAGTTTCGAAGATTTGGCATTTTACAGTACAATAACAAGGATTTTTGGGAAGTTTTTTTATCTGTTTTGAGTTAACAAATCAGACAACTCAAACTTCAACTTGTATTTATGCCCGACTTCTCATGTAACAATCACTGATCACTGCCCCTCTTACCCGTCATTGAAGCCGTGTTTAGCCATGCGTCGACTGGTTTCTTCACGTGTGATCAGCCCGTGGTACCACAGTTGATCTGAGTACGGCCCTGATATAAGACTGTCCGAATCCTGCGGAAAGAAAAGTGAAATGATATTCTTGGTAACAGTGTTCATTTCCAGCTAATCTAGATGGTTGGAGTGCTTGACTCCTGATTGAGAGGTGGTGGGTTGCGAATCAAGGTCTTTCCCATTAGAGTTGGAAGGTTATAGGTTAACATCCACTGGAAAGCTCGGGAATGACGAAGGTCATGGCAAATTAAGCGACTGGCTCGAGGTCAATGACTCACCTTATCATTATCTTGCTTTAGCTTCTTCAGCTTCTCCATTCGTCGGACAGCAATCCGATAATTCTCCCTCAAAGTGCCGCTATACTGGAATCCGAAAATGATCAATATGTTTAGCAGCATTTTCTTGTAATTTCTTTGAAAATGAAGCGTACCTTTGCTTAAAGGAATAAATTGTTGATAATGACAAAAATTTGATTGGGACTTGCGCCGTGTCATTAACAGACTCTTACCTTTCCCAATCGCACTCCTGCCATCCAGCATTTCAGGCTCCTAGGGTCGTCCGTACACAGGCATATCAGCTCTCGCGCATCCCTCACTGGTTTTCTTGGCTGCGAAATAACAATGGTACAAACTCGGAATGTGCAGTTATTGAGATTTGATTCCAAAATGGGATGGAATTGCCACCAAAAGGTCATCTATGGACCATACGTGGGTCCACCATCGCCATCATAGATTCTACGATGGGATCTGTGTTTAAAATGTGGTTTGTGATAATCATAGATCCACCCATGGCCCCATCAATGACCCATGGGTGGAGCCTTTTGCCTGTGTAGTCTAATGGATAATTTACAGTGACAATATTGTTGTAAGGCAGTTTGAAAGACACTCCTTGGTTCCAAAAATACTGTTCTCTTACCTTGAAACAGAAACAGAAGTCTGTCGGAGCACCAAACGTTTCTTTAGGTGTTCTTGCTAAATAGAGATCAAGGTCGTCAAAGATTGTGAATGTGACCAAATGCTTTGGGTCCTGAAAAATAAATTTTCCTTGTGACATGTAAAAGTAGAAAGGTAGTGTTAAATGTGCTTACAAGTCAGTACTCTACCATTCGGTATGTCTGTTGTCTGTTTTCAGGGGTTTTCAAGGAGGGGGGGGGGGGGGTTCTTCTGTCTACTTCTTCTTTTGAATTCAGTCTATTTTCATTAACAAATTGGGCTGTCCTTAAGAGGTCTGCTACAGAGCCCCCAGAGATTCTCAAAGTACTTTTGGGTTTTGCAAGTTGGTGTCAGGAATCCGGTAGTGTTCTTGAGAACAATGTTCTAGGCCATTTCATGGTCAATCTTATTCCCTTAAAACAATGGACATTTCTTAGCCTCCCGACCTACTTCATATGTGTGACCTTCACCTTTGATGTCCCTTTGGATGAGTAAACAATCCTGGTCCCTCTCAGCATACAGAACGCTCTTTTCCATGACCTTCTCCCCTGCTCCTTTAAGTGGAGGTAGCTTTCAATATCCGGTACCCTGTCCGTTGTACTGAACAAGTTCTGGAAAAAAAACAAGTTGAAATCGTCTTAGGTCACTTATAGATTTCTGAATGTCTTTTTTAGTCGAGTCCAGAATGGAGTAGCTCAGTTCAGGAGGACAAGCAGTGCAGTCGGTAAAACTGATGTGTTCAGTTAATGGTTGACCACCATTTCGGCTATGACTTGAAATCCTAAAGCAATTAGAAGTCCTCCAATTTAACTGGAGGGAATGCTTATTTAAGACATGAGAGGCTATTCTCTGGAAAACAAAGAACAGACTCCTACCCTTGAAATTGACATTCACCTTGTTTCGGAAAGTTCCAATTGCTTTAGTATTTCAAGTTCTAGCCAAAATATTGGTGTATGGGTCAACCCTTGACTCTGTCAGATTCCGAGCATCTGGCTTGGGTATGACTTTGACACAATCCTTGTGGCCACGGCAAAGTCACTTATACTGATGCCTCTCTTTGAAATAGACTCACACCGTGGTTTCTCATTCCTTTGGCCGATGCCAAGACCCATTCATGGTGAGAAACATCAGTCCAATGCTTATTGTGATTGACTCCTTGCTCCAAGAGTGCAGAGCCACCTTGGGCCCCTACAAAACAAAGCTTCATGATGAGAAAATATCAACTTTCATGGGACGTTGTTATGTTTCAATACCTGCAAGAGTATTTTCTTCGCTTTCTCTGCCTTTTCTGACAATGCTCCATCCTCTTCTGATTGCTCGATCATGTGGGTTGGGAAGAATTGCTTAAAAAAAAAGGAAGAGATACTAATATCATAAAGGAACAAACATAAAGGTATCACTGTAGGTTTTCTCTGCTTTATCTGACAGGGCCTTTTTCTCGTCTGACTGCTGGATCATGTGGGTTGGGAAGAATTGCAGAAAACAGGGGAGATATCCATATATCATAAAGGAATAAGTATAAAGGTACCACTGTAGGGTTTTTTTCTACTCACTGCAGGGTTTTGAAAGATCTCATATTTCTTGAAATCGTTTTTGAAGTAGATGATGTTGTCCATGTTGCCTCCCCAGGAATCGTAGATGCTCAGTACTAATTCATGGTCCTCAATAACTCGTTCTGAAAATATTAGCTGAAAATCAGTTTCATTTCTTACAAAAGTTCTTATTCTAATAGTTGTCGTTCAGGACGTTTCGGACAGTCTACGCTGTAAGTTGTCAAGCATCGAAACGATACATAGTCCCAAGAACATATACATGTACAAAATGTACATAACTGTCTGTAAAAAAACTATTAGAAGGAGACACAAAGGAACTTTAGAGTATCGGAGAACCCTTCTTAAAAGTGCCGTTCAAGGATTTTAAAAATAGATTGAACTCAAACTCTACATACGTATCTTAAATTGTGATAAGAACTCGATCAGCATCCAGTTCTTGTCATCAAGTCCCATGTTCTTTATAACGAGCCGGTTGCAGATGTCTCTAGCTTTGTACGTCTCCTCTAAGGCCAGCGTCTTGTAGCTTTGGTCGATATTGTGGAAATTCACGAGAACCTAGAGGAAAAAAGCAGAGAAATAGAAATCAATTGTTGTTCAGAATGCTGTCCTTTTTGTTTTCAGTTAACGGTTGGCCACACACCAATTGGATGTATTTGCCTTGTCGCTCTGTCTTTGACCATGCTCTTTGACGATGTCTCTCTCAACCTTACCTTTCTCTTGCTTTCGCTGCTGATGTTCTCTGACGTCTGTTTTAGTAGTTGTTTCCGCCATTCTCTTTCATCCTGTCGAACAAAAGTCGGATAAAAAGATTTTTAGGTTCTGTGACGCATTACGCTCCGGACGCAATGGCTGGCCTCAAGATTATGGAGACAAAATGCACTGCCTTGGGAGTCTTTGACACATTACACTCCGAACGCAGAGGACAGACCTCGTCCTCGCAATGGACTGCCTCAGAGTCTATCACTCATAAGCATAATGAATGTGAAGAACGCTCTCCAAGCAGAGGTAATGTATTTTATAGCAAACTACACCTGACCAGTTTGAGTGTTACTTGATTTACTGTCTTCTGGAAAAGAGGCTGCAAGGGCTGGTCCCACTTAAGCTGCAAACCGTCCTGCCAAAGTTTAAATGCAAAAATGGCAAACTGGAGCAGCAAACCACTGTAGTTTTTAACAAAACTGCCCCAATGGAATCATCCTTGTAGACTATATGGTGACTTGACGTTGACGACGTCTTCGATGACATAGGCCTACCTCTGGTAAGGACATCTTTCGCTCATGTGATGTTGTCCTTGACCGTATCAACTCTGGAGGCATCGGAGGTGGTGTCAGTGGCTCTTGACCTAGATGCCCTGGCGGTTGTGCCAGGTCTTGAAACGGTGGCGGTGGTTCTCTTGGCGGTAGAGGCACTGGGATGTTTGGTGGTGGGGGTGGTGTCAGTGTACGTTCCCTGGTCTCTTCAAATGATCGCCCGTCTTTGAATAGATGCGGTGTAGGGAGTGAGGCGCTTCTCTTGAATGGCATTGGTGGTGGCCCTCGGCCCAGTGGTGCTGAGAAAAAGTTGGAAAAATCTATATAAGTATTTACTTGTCCAACAGCTCCTGAGTGATTTCGCTGAAAACCTTCTGTTGAGACAATATTGGTTGTGACATTTGGTGGTCAGACCAACAAAAACAGGTTGTCCAGTTTATAAGTTATAATCTTGGCACAAGCAAGTCCAAACAGTTCCCAAGTAATTTCGCTGTAAACATTCTGATGACACAATATTGGTTGTGACACTGTTGGTGAAACCAACCAATACAGATGGTGCTGCGGAACAGTTGTCCAGTACATCAGCTTTTGCTTCCGAAATCTGTCATGAGACACACCCAAAATGACAAGTATACATACATGCATATGTTAAAAAAAGACAGATACCAACCTTTGTTTGGCTTCAATACTCCTATGTCATCCCCAAGTTCCTCCTTGAAAGCCTCGGCATCACCCTCGAGTTGGTCGTAATCAGGGTATGGTTCAATCTTCCCCAGATGCTCATAATCGTTCCCATCATCAGTCGGGCTATTGTTTGAGGCAGCAGTGGGTTGTTCAGCTGTTTGACCTGCCATGGGGAAGGACCGGTTCAGGTCAGCTATGAGGGCATCGAGGTCTACCTCGTCCGTTGGGGCGGGCGCAGCAGTGGGCGCATCCTTTGTCATGCTCCCGATCAGATCGTCCAAGTTGGCGAGGGCGCCTTCCAGTTGACGGAATTCATGGGCGTGGCTCATCTTGATCTGGGATATAAAACACTTTTTAATCAGAAAGGTCAAAGACAAACCCTGACATTCTGATGACAGGAGTGGTCCTGTGTGCTTGCTACGGCAGAAGGTAAAGACCTCAAGGGACCCCTGCTCAGGACATCCTGGGATGTCATGGTCCTACAGGACCAGCAAGCCACATCCAGGGGGGTACAGTCTGACCCACAGACAATTTCTACCGTAGAGGCACATCCAGATAGATGTTTTGCCTTGCATATGGACCCACAGACACCTTCTACAATAAGGACACCATTTCAACCATTTTCTACCATGGAGACATATCCAAAGACACTTTCTGTGCTACAGACTAAACCCCGGACTGAACCACAAACACTTTCTACCATATTCAGAGACACTTCATGTGGGATAGATTGACCAAACACTTTATACTCAAGAGGCACATAGATGGACCCAAAGAGTGAAATCCTATAATATTAACGATAGGGCCCAAGGTGAAAGAAAATCCAGATTGAGATATGTCTTCAAAAAGAGAGACTTACTTTCAGATAGTCCTGTAAAGGGTCTTAAGATTCATTTGCATGGGTTGTTCCTGAATGAGTGCCCAAAGGAATGTAAGTACATTTACATCCAGATCTCTGTTAATCAATTGATATGTGCTCAACATTTGTGTCAATATCAAAATGTGGAGATATTAATTGAACAGTTAGCTTTGATAAGATTTAATATTTGGGCCTATCGATAGACTTTCAGGTCAAAGTGCTCATCATATTGACTAGATTTTGTGGGCTTTCACTTGGCACTTGTACTCTTGGATTGCCTCACCTGGAAAAAATTGGCATGTGGGTATGTGGGTATGTGGGTATGTGGTATGTGGTTTTAGATACTGCCCCCCAGCGCAGCACTGGTCTAGCTGTCTTCAATATGGGTTGTTCCCCAATACACCAGAGCTAGCACTGATAAGTCTCCAAAATGGGTTGTTCCTCCAACACACCATCACCCAGTGCTGGCACTGTTGCTTGTCTTCAAGATAGTATGTTCCCCCAATGCACCGTCGCCCGGAGCTAGCACTGATGCTTGTCTTCAAGATAGGTTGTTCCCCCAATTCACAGTCGCTCAGAGCTAGCACTAATCTGTCTGCCTCTGGAGACTTTAAGATGGAATTGTGTTCGGCTCACACTGGGGAATGGCCACAATTTCTCCAGATTGCCCACCTCCCCCAGTTGAGGCAAACCACCCGCAGATCAAGGATCGAGGCTACCTTGAGGGTTGAAACTGGTTTCGTTTAAATCCACCCCCCTCTCCCCAACCGTATATCCAAGGACAGTTATGCAGTTGGCTGCGCCGATGTTTGCCATAACTTCCTTGTTACCTCGACTCGGAGAGGTGGGCAACCCTCGTAGAGGTTGTTGCCCATTCCTCTGGGTGCGGCAATTTTGATATGGTGGAATCTGTCTGCTCCAGAAGATCATACTTTCTGCAAGACGGTTTAAAGCGTATTCTAAGTCTTTGTGGTCAAGGTGTTAGCTGTGGGCATGTGGTATTCAGTAATCAATCCTGTTCCCTGTGCCTTTCACTGGCTACTTTGCCAGACTGCATTGTATCTTGATACAATATGGGTCACGTGGTGGTCTAAATCTGCAATCACCAAGTACATGTACTTGTCAGTCCTATATACATGTAATATATATGGTTCCTGCCTAAAGCCTATACAAAGACAGTTTCTCCTCCATTTCTCGAAGAATTGACTGAGCTCCATTCGAATTCGAATTCGCTGTGGTGAGGGTAACTTCAGGGAAGACCGTCAGATAAGGTAAGAATGAAGAACTTGTTACATGCATGATCTGCCCTGTACACTGTGCAGGGCCGGAGAAGCAAGCATCAACCCCACAGCCCCCTGTAGGATTTGTGAAGGGGGGGGGGTTCGGGAGCCTTGGGCTTCTGTTTCAATGTACTCTTCTCCTTGGGGTGCATGTAGTCCTGTGAATGGTCATTGCAACTTTATGCATAATCCACTAGGTAAGATGACCTCAGGGGCGACTGAAACTGACAACACTAAAAGTGTGTCATTTCCAACTTCCATTGGGATGCAAGACATAGGAAGCGTTTTTTATTTGAGGTATTTGTCAAGGTCAAAATCTGGTCAGCATGACGGCTTCGGTGAAAAGTTGCTATTAGAGGCGGTCAATAAGAAAAAAAACTGTTTCTCTTTCAAAAAAACTTTATTGTTGTACATTCCAAGGAAGACACATGACGAATTGGAAAGTCGTGTAGGAGGAAACCCGCATACCAGGAGAAAACCTACGCAATCGGAGGGAGTCGCCATCTCCATCACACAGGTGACAGGTGCTTATGTTTAAAATGAGTACATACATCGTACATTATTTTTTGCTGCACCACTCCGAAAGCCCAATACAAGAAGAGGACCAGGAGATAGGACAGTAGCACTATCCCTTTAAGACATGGTCAACTTCTTCACAAGATTTCACAAAGAAACGCTGATAAGTGTCCTTGCAACACAATGCTAAATTGAGATCAAACACAATAGACTCGCCACTCCACAATGGTTTTAGTTAGCACTAAACCTCTTCATGCATTCATCATGTTTATTATACATGAAGCTATTGTATGTTAGCTGACAATAGGTTTGGTCACTGCCGTTGATTTGCAGGACTCAATTTGAATAACAAAAGAACCACATTTCTCATGGCCACTGGACAGAGCTGGCTGCCAATTAGCATGATAAAAGGAGCAGTTCTGACATGTTATTTGCATGACAAAAGAGGTGACCTTGACATGGCAAAGATTAAAAGTTGGGTTTGCCATACTTTTTGCCAAGTCATGGAGTCTATAGATCTCATTTATTTAGACATTTTACCAAATATTTAGTTTACATACAGGATTTACAAATACATTCATACAGGAACGTCTCAAAGTTGACGTTTTTAAATTACACTTTTCTCGATCAATTCAGTATTATGTCCAAAATTGTCCTGACGGCAGGTACCATTGTTTTCACCTATTATCCAAGGAGATGTACTCATGGAGAACATCATCATCAACAATTTGTGGTCCCTAAGCCGTAACAAAACATGCATGCATGCCACCATTGTCGAATGACACGCTTTGACAACTGCTCACTGTGTGATCATGAGGGAAGGATCAGTCTTTAAATTTTCAATAAAACAGTGAGAGTTTGTTAACTGTTTTAGTTCAATTGGAAAGATGTTTGGTGTTTCAAGAAGGAGGAAATTCAAATTCAACTTATCACTGTTGGTCAGTTGTCTCGAGCATGAAGGTACATGTACTGAGCAACTGATCCAGCCAGTGTGATATAGGGTCCAGGGCATCAGAGCCCGGGCCATGTCAGTTGATTCTGTGGTACTGATGAGATCGAGAAACAGTATGAAAGGCCTACGGTTCCATCAGACACATGTGTTCTTGTTTCGTGGGGTCAGCGAAACAAGAACACATGGACCCCATGTCCAAAGTGATGGATATAATCAAATGAATATCTGATGAATTCGGTGATTTTTTAAGCAAAAATAACTTTAGCCTGAAAAGAATTTCAGGGTCCTGATATGCCCAAGGCAGCTGTTGGATCCTCTGGTAGCCACAAACAACCCCCCCCCCCCCCAAAGTGTTCTCCCTTCTGTGCCTTATTGGCTCCCTTGTTAGCCAATAACAACCCAATAATGATAATTATAATTCCTTGATATTAAAGTGTAAGATTTTGAACCATGGCATAATTCATGGTCATAACCCAAGATTAGATTAAAAGAATCTATGCTTGTCATAAGCAAGATAAATATTTGCGCTTCTCACCATCAGAAAAATTTGTATTTTCATTAAATCACCTTTCAATCAGATATTTTGATAAAACAATAGGGCCTAAGGCGACAAAATACAATCTAACCGTCGTACTGTTACTTGACGGCGGTGTCGGATGTGCTGGGTCAACAACATCCTTCTCCCTCCTGTGGGATGGCTCATCATGCTGAAAAGAAAAAGACAACATAAAATTTAAGGATGTGCAATGTAGGTGCACATGCGACGTTGATAATTCAATCTCAAGGGGCCATGGTGCTCTGGTATAGATATCTAGTGGACAACTTCTCTAAAGCCTTCGTTCAGGATTCTCACTCTCAGTGCTGCTTTGGATTAGCAAGAGACACAAATCTGTATCCCTCCTTGACATGCCTGATGTCATTACAATGACTAATTCAATCCTTAGAAAATCATCAGATTAAGTTCTCAGTTTAAGAGGGAGGTAAACGGACTGTAGAATTTGAGAAGTTTTGTTAAGGAACATTTTCCAAGTCATTTTTGGGATTTTGTCATTGATATTGAGCTGGTGGTTTCAGGTTGTCTCACCAAAACCGTGCTGAATGCGTATACCAGTATCATTCATGCGAGATTTACAATTTTTAAAGGTTCATTTCATGGAATAATAGCGCTTCACTCCATTCTGATTCCATTAGTCGACAAAGCAAGGACTCAGTGATGATTGCGATTATTGGGAGATGCAGACTTGTGATGAAGTTGTGATTAATGTTATCATTCGTAGCTGCTGGTCTAACTGGATATTTTGTCAGCAGAAGACTCTGTCGATTTAGATATTTGTCCCAGGTGCAGCTCCCGGTCGACTGATGCTGACCAGAAATAGACCACACCATACCGTAATGCCCTTAAGAAAATGTGGAAGATTAGATAGGACGCTTAATTAAGGATTCTGGTGTAGCAGGAATATCTGTCCCAGGATAGAGTGTCACAGGGGCAAATTATTCTATCATATGTCTTTGGTCTCAATAGGACTATGCCTTTAGATTCCATAACTATATAGTACATGATAAGTATTCATTGAATTGAGACCCTTTGCCCAGTGTTGCCTTCAGGAAAAACTGAAGTCACGACTCCATATTTCTGTCCCCCATGCCACAATGGCGTTGTTACACTAAGAAAAGGCAAACCTCGTCCTCAGTAATACATAAGGGGCAATGCGCTTAGAGAAAAAAATTGGTATTGTTTAAATTGTACCGTGAACACAATGAGGCTGTTCCTTTGCCCTCCCCTTTGTGTAGTCATTGAAAGCACGACTGTTCTCATGTTTTCAAAGCATTTTTCCTTGTAAAAACCATATTTCTGAATGATGCAATCATATGGAGGAGCAAGCTTTAAAGATGTTTAGAACGTGTTTACATTCCTTATTGTCTACTTCTTTTTGCACATTTTTCAACAGTGTATTGTTTTACTAATTAAGATTGGTCCAAACTATCATCACTGTGAGTTTGATGAAAATCACACCGTAATTGGTATCCTAAAAACAACGTTGGAAAATTGTTCCTCAACAGAGAGCTCACGTCACCTAATCAAGGACATTTGAAAAACTGAAATTGATTTGTTTATATTACCGTGTGATGGCATCCTTCCGAAGGTATGAGATAGGCTGTCCTCATGGTGGCTGCAGGATATCATGTCAGGGCTCTATGTCCTTAGCTCTCCCTAAGTCCAGAGAGTACCCTTTGGAGCTAGATTGTCATCATAGTCCATTGGAAGATTGTCATTATAGTTTATAGAATGACGGACATTTAAGTGTTCAATCCATCCACATAGCAAACACGTTCCCTTCCTGATCTTAGCGAAGGTTCTCCTTGAATTGGTCAGTGTCAAGGCATCGTTTGCTGAACTGTGGTTCGTCACTCCTGTACATGGATATCCCTTAGCGCAACCATTCGATCCACTGAATCCACTCGTCTCTCAGTCATCTGCCCGTATCTGTGAGCGTCTGGAAAACAAAATTTAAGATTACTCCATTGTTCTACCATAATTAATGCATGTGCCGTGCCATAGGGCCTTTCATTCAGTTTCAGCCCTTAAGTTGAAGCCCTCACTCAGCCCCTTATCTCATCGCATCTCGACATCTTGTCTGTCCCAAAAGTATAATTTGCAAGTTTCGGGATTCTAGTCTTGATATCAACAACAGTTGAGATTGTCACCCTACTTTTAACTCTTACCCCAGTCTATGCTGAGAGCTTTCAGTGGAACTGGAACTTAGATTTAAGCTGCTCAATATGCACTACAACCTGAGTGTTTTCAACTAGTGAGCCCGGGAGCTCATGACCGCTTGTCAGAGACCCAAACCACTGCACAACTGCGGCTCTTTTACTTCTATTTTTGACACAGTTTGTGTTTAGTAAGGAGCGATGCAGTGACAAAACCATGGATGGAATATCTAATAGCCTGTCTACAGATAGCCTGCCTAGCCCAGCTACAGAACATATGGAATATTTATTGGCACACCCTGTAAAGACACTTTAGGGCTGAGTTCGTTCGGTTTCACGAGTACGGTGCATGCAGGTCCAACTGGTTTCCCAATCGATGTGCGAAATCTCCCTGAAGTTACTGAAGTCTTCATGTAATATGTTGGTATCGTTAGCATAGTGCATCTCTGCCTGAATAATCAGGTCAAACAAGACGGCTGAAGTGGGTTTTTCAAAAATCATCGCTAGTTTCTGGATTAAGGGCCAGTTGGATGTTTTTTAAAAAAACTTGTCTTATTTTTCTAAAGGCCTTAATACAGACGACCACAACGCTATACTACTTGACACTTGATTTGCAATTCAATTCCAAACGGAGGTTGCTTGTGCAGTTTGAAGGTAAAATCCACATGAACCCAGCCCATGGCGTGTTCACCCATATACTGTCCTGTCACCTATTTATACTTACCCTATATATGTTGGATTCCTGCGTCATCCAAAATCTTTGAGAGTCACATCTACATAGCACGAATTGTAGATCTTGGTTGAGTGGTTGGGTCGTCTCGACAGCCATCATCTCAATCTGCAGAGGGCTAGAGAACAGAAAGAAATACATTCAAGGTCCTATCTCAAAATGAAAAGATAGAAACCAAAAGATTTGCTTCTTTCATTTGGGTGAGATGGTTGTCACTTCAAGTGTCAGGTTTCGTTTTCATCAACTTTGTAGCTTCACTTTTTAGCTCACCTTTCAGGGGAGCTTATACGATATGGTGACGTCTGTCGTCCGTCATCGTCGTTGTCCGTCGGTAACTTTTGACAAAAGAGTGGCACGTTTCTTAAACCAGCTGACCCAGAAGGTTCATACTTGGTGTGTGGGTACCCCTAGGCAAGACCTTCCTTAAAAATGAAATTACCGTAATTTGACTGCTTTTCTGACATATAGGTGGTGCTCTTTGAAAAGCTATTTTTGGCTATATCTTATGAGCGCTGCTAGCTAGAATCATGAAATTTTTACTGTGGATGCATGTCATAAGGGTGCCTGAAGACAGAGTCTTGAGTTTTTAGTCATAATAAGGGGGTAGGTTCACAGAAAAGAAATAATTTCTTTTGGCTTCAGTCAATTCGGGATGATTCCTAAGTACAAGTTGACATCAATTTCAATGACAGCCTTCAAGTTCTACTCCTTTTTTTATTTTTCTCTGATCGACTCCTTTATTCTTTGGTCGTCAATGTTCAGATCGAAATTTCAGCTTTAAAACCAACTTTGTTCTACAAACAAATTCTCAAGTTGGCCACCTCTATAAAAGTTAGAATGCTCGACGTTTGTTTGGTTTTGACTGATAACGTAACAATAACCACGATGTCACTGCAAGCATCTAGTGACAGTGTCTGAATTTTGAATAATAACAGTCATGAAGTTTGTTTCATTAGTAGATATAATATAATCAACCAGGACTAAGTGTCATGCTAACCCTGTAGACTGCAAAATCGTCTTTTGTGTCCCTTGTTCGTGTGTCCCTTGTTCCTGTGTCCCTTGTCCTTGTGGCCCTTGTACAATGTTGGCTCGGGCTGCCTAAAAGAATCATATTTTTTGTTGAGGGGTTTATCTAATTTCTGAGTGTTTCTACTGCATGCTGCATTCACACGGATTTAAAACAGTTTTCCAGAGAGCACTCTCCGGAATACGAATTTGCTACACCAGTTTTGAAACGGCTGCACCACACTTGGCCTAATGCGCATGCAATTCGATTTGAAAAGTGCAACTCTTGCCATGTATTGTAGTAGTGTGTGTTTCGCGGATGAATGTCCCTGCCCTTTGTTGTAATTAGAAGATAATCTAGACAGGAACAAGCTAGTGTGCATGCCCCCTGCCAATAGACGTTTTAATACGTATCAACACCCACACTACAAGTTTCAATGAGAATCAGTCAATGCATTTTCAATAAAGCACATTCAATTGTTCTGGAACCAAACTGGTTGAAGCACTTTCAAAACAGTATGAACAGAATTGAGTATAGCACCTCAATACATATAAAAGTTGAAATTGTATGACAGATTGATACCTTCTTCTGAGTTATTTTAACATCTTTGTAATGTTTCTTTTAATCCAGATGTAATTGACGACTAAGTGATGCTTACCCTGTATGGCTCCAACATTGGCAGCTACATATTCCTGGGGTCCATCCAGTGTCTTCTTGGCTCTCAAGCTGGAGGTCGGCTCTCCTTCTTCATCGCCGTCTTGTCGATTTCAGCGGGTATATATGTTAGCTTTGTGAGGCACAAGGAGGTTGAGAACACTGTTGTTATTCAAAGAACCCAATGTCTTCGTCATTAGTACTAAACTGATTTAGCACAAGTCCCACACGGACACGCCTGACATTTCGTCCGACGAAATTCCGCAGGTTAACAACAGGCCTCTAACCCCAGTCATTCCATCCCCCTCGAGATCAGGTAGGGGATCGCTGGCCAGCTATTGCTTACTATTGTTAACAGTCGTAAGACTTATCCCGCCAACACTCTAAAACAAGGGGACCAATTGAATGACTAGCGACACGCAACCGTTAATTGCCCCCATCAATCAACCACAATGACTCAAGGGGAACACGTACTTTGAACCTAAGTCCATGTCATCACCGTCGAAACTTAGATGAGGACCGCAGAACAAAGTGGCAAGCATGCCTGGGACCCAGCCACCGCGCTTTGGACATGAGATGAGATAGACTCAAGTCGCCAGTCACGATAACCAAATACACCAAGCGTATAGCTTGAATCGAACCCGATTTATCATCGTCATTGGTCACCTGGCCTGGCCTGGACAACTGAAAGCTGAAGAGGTTAAAATAGATGATAAGCAGGAACCAAAAGAATAACAACTATAATAGCTAGATAACTACGATGGCTAGATAACTACGATAACTACTCTAACAACTAGAATAACAACAATAGCTACAAAATTTAGCAAGTCAGTCATCAGACACACTTCCAACTCTCTCACAATGTTCACCATAGTCCCCCCCCCCCCCACATGACCTCCCACACCCTTTTCCTATCCCGTCTCAAACACACACACACACACATCATATACTGTGGTTACGACTTTTGAACATCCTCTCGCATGAATTGCTGATGGAGGCGTCACTGTCAATCTATATAACATGTTCAAAACTTGGTGTACATTGTAGCAGTGGCTTTATTTGTGCATTTTATAAAAAGATATTCTGTGGATAAAAAATGGCAAAATATAGACAAGGTACAGGGTAGTTTTAATTCCTTCATATCTCAGGAATGTGCACATGAAAAGGTCCTTGCAATTGGGATAAAAGTTGGATGTGATTTGTGATATTTTTTAAATTTCAGTATTAGTTTATATACCTCATTGATAAGGCTTGGTCTGTCTTGCTTATTGGTTTGTTATATCTTTCACTAGTCATACTTACAATATTCAATTTTCAGTGCATGGCTTCTATCAGTTTTCACCACATGCTACTGCTTTGAAACCGAAGCACTGAATGCAGGCAAATCCGCCATTAGCATTGTCAGTTCATTCCTTAACTTGCTGGCAGATTGTTGTAACTAAGAGTGGCACATTTGGGGACTGACTTTTCACTTGTGGCCTTCAATAGCATTGTTTTACTATTTTATTCTAATAACGGTAAAAAAGATTTGACAGTGGCAACTCAATCAACAATTTGGGCAAGTTGTTACTTGATGCATACCCTTCATCCGATCATCTTGCGATTCATCCAAAAATCTTCGGTTGCAATTGCGGACAAGGTTTGTGGCATCTGTAATGATAAATTGGAACAAATGCATAATGCAATATTACAGCAATTCTAGTGTTTCTAGTCATGAAATTACTGCCTAAATATGATGTTGAAATACATCATTTTTAGTAATGAATTACATTTTCTTCATGGAATTGATAGACTTCATTCCTTTTATTTTATACAAAGTTGCCATTCTTACGACTCGTGAGGATTTATGCAATTTTGGGAATTAGGAAGTTGAGATTGGTGTTGGGGAAGGGTTTCGGTTTGGGTTAGTGCCAGGAGGAAGGGTTAAGGTCTGGGTTAGGGTTAGGATTAAGACACAAAAGTGAATATGACTGTCGTAAGAATAGCCAGTGGTTTGTATGTAAAATCAAATGGGACCATCAGAACAACAGCTGCGGCGTTGTACTTATGTTAACAACATGAGCAAAACTCGTGATCACCCCAAAACTCGCAACTAATGAGATGGCATCACCGCTTCAAATATTGCCTCCTGATTTATTGACTTGATTGTACTCTTCAGTTCTTTTGCGCAAAAGCACGCAATCCAACAGTGGCACCTCTCAACCAATCGGAAAGTCAGAATCTTATATACCTACATGTAACCCTTCACCTTGCAAACCATACCAGCGAGAATCTTTTGTTGCAATTGCGGACAAGGTGTGCGTCATCTGTAATGATAAATTGGCATAAATATGTAGTTACAAATTCCTTAAGTTGAGAGCATTTTCTTTCATTTTTAGCTTAGGTGACTTATAGTAGAATAGCTATTCGAGTGGTGTCAGTCCGTTAGTCCCTCCGATGGTGTAAGGGCCTCTATAATAAAAATATTACCCTGAGGACATTCTCACCTCTGGACTGCATGACCTCCAAAAACAGAATCTTGTACGATTTGTGGCGTTTGATAGGATTCTGATGTCCGAAGTTAAAAGGTTCTTGGAGGTAGATTCTTTCTCTGTGTTGAATGATACCTGCATATTGGATCATACAAGCTCAATCAACAGAATTAATTTTTCCCGCCAAAAATAACAAGGGAAAAATACAAAGACAAGTTGCCCTCTTCAAAAATCCATTGGGCCTACAAAAATAAAACACGAATAACATCAGGATTCAGTTAGACAGAAGGTGATATACCCACCTTGTAGAAGATTTGTGCTAAACACAAGTAATTTTGCTATTTCAGATGTTGAAATAAGTCAAAATTCGAGCAAAACCATGTGCTCCTTGCTGGAATGGATGTTCAGCCTGCACTGCACAGTCAAAACCAAGGCAAGCATTGGAAGGTACAGATGTGACAGGTAGTGGTTTTATGTAACACCGTGACCCATACATTCTTTCAAGGTTGGCATAGTCTTTTGTTGCTCCAAATAATCAAACAAAGGTGTCAGATGGCCAAGGGTTAATCCAAGTTGTTAATGTGATTGACTATAAGGAATAAATAAGTGACCAGTTTGATTTGGGTGGGAATGGGGTGTTTATAAACAATAGTGTTGGTAGTTGTAATAGTAAAATATTTTCTATTATATAATTGGGTTTTTTCCTAAAAAAGTTTCTTGCAATCAAAACAAATAGCAAAAAATGGTGAAAATTTCAATGATACTAGCCATTCTTTCACAATTTTCATTGCCAAACTTCTTTTTGAAAGAATCAACAGTCAAAAAAGATTTATTCAACTTTAAAACTAGCACTGATACAAATGTACTCGATTGACAGCCAGTAGTAAGTCATGATGTGGTTCATTTGATTTGTTTGTTTTCAACAAGATATAGCTTTTGTTAATAATACCCATCCTGAGGAGATCAGTTTGTGTGCGGGGCCGGAGAAGCCAACATTATAACCCATGATTCCTAAGGATGAATAATACCATGAACAATTTAGAATAGCATATCAGCGAAACCAAAACTGTGTCGAACACCTGATTTATTTATTCATTTGGAACAAAAGTTAATGTGATCATCTGAGGGATGAATTGATTTTGGAGATAAACCAGAGTTGACTGGTTGAACTCTAGCATGAATCCACCATTCCTCGGATGACTGAAAGAATTTGCGATCACATTGAATGGTTTATCTCCAGTATGAATCCACATCCTTCAGATGACCACATTAACTTGAGTTCACATTGAATGGTTTATCACCAGTATGAATACACATCCCTCACATGATCACCCATTCAATGGTTTATCACCAGTATGAATCCACATCCCTCAGATAACCACATTAACTTGAGTTCAAATTGAATGGTTTATCACCAGTATGAATACACATCCCTCACATGATCACCCATTCAATGGTTTATCACCAGTATGAATCCACACCCCTCAGATGACCACATTAACTTGAGTTCACATTCAATGGTTTATCGCCAGTATGAATCCACATCGGGGGGGGGGGGGCATAACATAAGCTGATTAAAATTCAAAGACTAGATGCAATTATGATCTTAGTGGGTGCCTTCTCAGACATGATATAGTTGTCATGCTTGAGCCACACCCAGCTTTTTTGTTTCCCCGTGTCTCTAAATATCACAAGCCTCTATCATTTGGTCAAGGATATAATGTATTGTTTTCTAAAACAAATCTGCCTTGCGGGGTACCTGTATAATTTGATTCTCATATTTTGATCTAATTATCAGCCACAGACTAGAGGGTTAATCACATTTTCACATACGGGTATTTGCTCTCAGTCACGTGACCAATCTTCCTCATACAGTCCGCCATGATGCATGCGGTTGGTCGCAGCTGTTTAGGGGCGATTAGGGCTTCTAAATCAGCCCTTTTTGCCCAGCGAGCTTCACAATCAGCGCTCAAGACCGTTGCTTCATATCATACATCACGTTTGTATCCACTGTCTACTAAATTATGTCCGTATTTCACCGATTTCGGCGGTGCCGACACGACCCGTTTTGGTGACCTTGCCAAAAAGCGAAAAAGTGAAACATTCCACCCTTTTCCCTTCCAAATAACACCCTAAATACTCAATGCCTAACCCCATCAACTGCTCTATTCTAAAAACAAACGCACTAAGAATGGGTTTTTTGTGTTGTTTGGCCCTGTGTCACTTGTAAAAACGATGCAAAAAGCCCACATTTCTTTGCGTTTTTCGACCGTTTCCACCCGGTCTCCGGCGACGAGGCATTGCGAAGCCGAAGGTCAAGGTCATTACATGCATTATGGTAAATTGAAGCCATGTATTTCTGGCAATCATTCTAGTTGTAATGTTTATGTTAGGGGTAATACATCTGCAAGTTATTTAGCTTACTATCGCCATAGATCTCCTGTTGCCTTGATTTTGTTTTCTTTTGCATTTTGAGTTTGACTCCTGAGATTTGGTTCAACTAAAATTGAGTACAATTACAAAGACAAAAAGTTCATTTGAACTTCATCAAGAACCAATGCCCGATGGCAATGCAGTAAAAGTTATTATCATTGATTTCTATTTCAGGTCGCAACTATGCCGCGGCAGCAGCAGAAGCTGCAGTCAAGAAGGTGACACCCGGACAGGTGGTGGCGGTCATCGGTGCTGTCGTTGACGTCCAGTTTGAGGATGAACTGCCCCCCATTCTATCCGCCTTAGAAGTAGAAAATAGAACACCTAGACTTATCTTGGAAGTCGCACAACATTTAGGTGAGGGTTGGGCTAACATTTTGTTAGACTTGCAAAAATGATGCCAATAGGCGAAGAAGAAAAAAGCAGACAATAATTTCCTTGATAGAAATAATCTCTATGCTATTCACGCGTTTTCTGTTGAGAAAAGAAGCAAGATAAATGAGCTAGGATTGTTTCTGAAGATATTTTTTTGCGTCTCCAATTTTGTCCATCGAAAAATAACATTGAGTTGAAATTCTTCTAAGCTGGATGTGCTCTGTCTGTCTCCTCCAATATTTTCACCATAATCTTGGATGGCGATTAAACAAAGCTAGATAAAATCTCTCCAAACCAGCGAGTGTTTCTTCTATAGATTCGTTTGCGTCTGATGAGAGGACATTATTCAATTTTCAGTTTGATAAGTTAAAGATTTGGATCTTCGGGTTCCCCTCTGAATAATGCGGGATCTTATGTCTTGACTCTTTCTCTCTACAGGTGAAAATACAGTTAGGACAATTGCTATGGATGGTACGGAAGGTCTCGTGCGAGGCCAGAAGTGCCAAGACACCGGCTATCCAATCAGAATTCCCGTAGGACCAGAAACACTTGGTAGAATTATTAACGTAATTGGCGAACCCATTGACGAGAGGGGTCCCGTACCAACCGATAGGAGGGCGTCCATCCACGCTGAAGCTCCAGAGTTTGTTGAGATGAGCGTGCAGCAGGAGATCCTGGCCACTGGTATCAAGGTTGTCGACATGTTGGCCCCATACGCCAAGGGAGGCAAGATCGGTAAGATGTGATTGAAGATGATGGGTGTTCCTCGGATTCTCTGACAATTTACAATGGAATGTCTGTGCCCTACACAGACATTCAAAAGAATCTAGAATTGGCTAGAACTGGGAAGACAACAGTGACACATTTGTTATCCGTTTCAGGTCTCTTCGGTGGGGCTGGTGTCGGCAAGACCGTGTTGATTATGGAACTGATTAACAATGTTGCCAAGGCCCACGGTGGTTACTCCGTGTTTGCTGGTGTTGGTGAGCGTACCCGTGAGGGGAACGATCTCTACCACGAGATGATTGAGGGAGGTGTCATCAACCTCAAGGACGACTCCTCAAAGGTAAGCATTCAGCCAAGTTACTTGTCAGTATTTTATGTGTACCTTTCACACGTGACCTTAAAATATGAGCAAGTTATTTCTAAAGATTGGGGCCATGCGATGTGTTCTTGTGACAAGTGACGTGTACTCCTGGGTAAATTCAAGAAGCTGAACTTTCTCATGCTTGAGTTTAAAAAAAATGAGTTGTACAGTTTTGATCACTTGTCACAGAAGTAGCTTACTGTCACTTCATTTTGAGCTGAATCCCAAAAGTTGAGAAATGCATGTAGTCATTCTTCTACTCTAGTGATGATCAACACAGACCTGTTCTGCCAAATATGTGGAGACAAAGAATGCATCTGAATTGTAAAGGAATGACTCCAGCTAAGTTGCCCTGTGTCATTAACATATTCTCCAATGACTGGGGAATGTCTCGAGACTTTTATTGAACATGTCTGGTCTGTTTCATTGCAGGTGTCGCTTGTGTACGGTCAGATGAACGAACCCCCAGGTGCCCGTGCCCGAGTTGCTCTCACTGGCTTGACCGTTGCCGAATACTTCCGTGATCAGGAAGGACAAGATGTGCTACTTTTCATTGATAACATTTTCAGATTTACTCAGGCTGGCTCAGAGGTAAGATTCAAACGCTTGAAAACTTTGGTTGTGCTGGATGGTTGCCCATTGAAAATGGCCCAGTACTTGTTTTGAAACACTGACAATTTGAAGTGAGTTACCATAAAAAGTTGAGCAAATAAATATAAACTACTTTTAGTCAACTGAAAGTGTATCTTTGAACTTCCATCTTCTACATTGATGATGAACAACACAGACCTGTTCTGCCAATATCCGTGGAGACACAATCTAAGCCTGAAATGTAGAAGTGGAAATGACACTGACAGGGTAATATCCTTGCTGCCTGGAAAATCTAAACAAATTCTCACTCCAGAATTCCTGCTGTTTCAGGTATCTGCTTTGCTGGGACGTATCCCATCTGCTGTGGGTTATCAGCCAACCCTGGCTACCGACATGGGAACTATGCAGGAGAGAATCACCACCACAAGGAAGGGATCCATCACTTCTGTGCAGGTATGGACGCGTTTGCCTCCTCGAGCAAAAAAACTAGTCGAGGCAGAGCCATCGACCTGAATTTTGGTTCTGTTGACTAAGTCACTGTGTATGTGCTCTGTCTGTCTCCTCCAGTATTTTCACCATAATCTTGGACGGCGATTAAACAAAGCGAGATAAAATCTCTCAAAACCAGCGAACGTTCCTTGTCTAGGTTTGTTTGCGTCTGTGAGAAAACATCAAGAGTTTATACCAATATAATATCTGATGAAAATTATAAGCGCAGCTCTGTCTGTCTCCTCCAGTATTTTCACCGTAATCTTGGACGGCGATTAAACAAAGCAAGATAAAATCTCTCAAAACCAGCGAGCATTCCTTGTCTAGGTTTGTTTGCGTCTGTGAGAAAACATCAATACTTTCAATCTACCAATATAATATCTGATGAAAATTATAAGCGCAGCTCTGTCTGTCTCCTCCAGTATTTTCACCGTAATCTTGGACGGCGATTAAACAAAGCAAGATAAAATCTCTCAAAACCAGCGAGCATTCCTTGTCTAGGTTTGTTTGCGTCTGTGAGAAAACATCAATACTTTCAATCTACCAATATAATATCTGATGAAAATTATAAGCGCAGCTCTGTCTGTCTCCTCCAGTATTTTCACCGTAATCTTGGACGGCGATTAAACAAAGCAAGATAAAATCTCTCAAAACCAGCGAGCATTCCTTCTCTAGGTTTGTTTGCGTCTGTGAGAAAACATCAATACTTTCAATCTACCAATATTATTTCTGATGAATATTATAAGCGCCGCTCTGTCTGTCTCCTCCAGTATTTTCACCGTAATCTTGGACGGCGATTAAACAAAGCAAGATAAAATCTCTCAAAACCAGCGAGCATTCCTTCTCTAGGTTTGTTTGCGTCTGTGAGAAAACATCAAGAGTTTATACCAATATTATTTCTGATGAATATTATAAGCGCAGCTCTGTCTGTCTCCTCCAATATTTTCACCATAATCTTGGACGGCGATTAAACAAAGCAAGATAAAATCTCTCAAAACCAGCGAGCATGCCTTCTCTAGGTTTGTTTGCGTCTGTGAGAGGACATCAATACCTTCTACCAATATCATTTCTGATGAACAATTTAAGGGCAGCTCTGTCTGTCTCCTTCAGTATTTTCATCATAATCTTGGACGGCGATTAAACAAAGCAAGATAAAATCTCTCAAAACCAGCGAGCATGCCTTCTCTAGGTTTGTTTGCGTCTGTGAGGGGACATAACTGATTTGAAACTAAACAGTGAAATGGATATTGCGAAATGTTCTATGATGTATTCTCCCTTCTTGCATTGTTGCTGCCATTCATGCTCTCAACTTAACATTTTCTCTCCTTCAGGCCATCTATGTGCCCGCTGATGATTTGACTGATCCCGCCCCGGCCACGACCTTCGCCCATTTGGACGCCACCACTGTGTTGTCCCGTGGTATCGCCGAATTGGGTATCTACCCCGCTGTGGATCCGCTCGATTCAACCTCGCGTATCTTGGACCCCAACGTTGTTGGCGAGGAACATTACATGACTGCTCGAGGAGTGCAGAAAATCCTTCAGGTAATTATCAACAAATGCGTTGTTTGGATTTGGATCCGTTGTCGGGGATTGAACATGTGAACATTATGTTGTTGCCTTTCTCCTCTGGCTTCAAAAAGTTGCATCCAGTTTCTCTACTGACCTATTTCTGTCACAAGGTGAAAATGTTCCTTACGCCGTACTGAAAATTGGGTGACGAAATCTGCTGTGTTCCTTTCCCATCTTGTTCAGTCCAGTGAACTTGGTGATAATAACACAGCTAGATCAACCTCTTCACATTAGAGCAGGCAGTTTGCTTCCCTCAGAACTATCTGTGTCGAGTGATAGAGACATTTCACTTGCAGTCTTTTACAATTTGTGGTATAGACCATGCTGTGTTATTCCCACCCTGTTCCACCTGTGAGCTTGGTGTTTATTCCCTCAGCTAGATCAACCTCTTCACATTAGAGCAGGCAGTTTGCTTCCCTCAGAACTATCTGTGTCGAGTGATAGAGACAAATACAATTTGAATATCATAGGTGTGAAAGTTAATACTCGAAACTATGCTGTATGCTATCTCAAACACCCTGTTCTACCCATGAACTTGTGTGTTTATTCCCTCAGCTAGAGTAAACTCTTCCCGGCATTTGATCAGGAAGTTTGCTTCCCTCAGAACTGTCTGTGTCGAGTGTAGAGACAATTACAATTTTATAACAGAATTTGAAAATATGGGTGTTAGTGTGAAAGTTACAACTCTAAACTATGCTGTATGCTATCTCAAACATCCCGTTCAACCCATGAACTTGTGCGTTTATTCCCTCAGCTAGAATAAACTCTTCCTGTCATTTGATCAGGCAGTTTGCTTCTCTCAGAACTGTCTGTGTCGAGTGTAGAGACAATCATAATTTTATCACAGAATTTGAAAATAAGGGTGTGGAAGTTAAAACTCCAAACTATGCTGTATGCTATCTCAAACATCCTGTTCTACCCATGAACTTGTGTGTTTATTCCCTCAGCTAGAGTAAACTCTTAACCGCATTTGATCAGGCAGTTTGCTTCCCTCAGAACTGTCTGTGTCCAGTGATAGAGACAGTTTGATCGATAATTTAAATGTAATTTCTGGAATTTGGGCGATTATCTGAACTTTGCTGTGTTATTCCCACCCTGTTCCACCTGTGAGCTTGGTGTTTATTCCCTCAGCTAGATCAACCTCTTCACATTAGAGCAGGCAGTTTGCTTCCCTCAGAACTATCTGTGTCGAGTGATAGAGACAAATACAATTTGAATATCATAGGTGTGAAAGTTAATACTCGAAACTATGCTGTATGCTATCTCAAACACCCTGTTCTACCCATGAACTTGTGTGTTTATTCCCTCAGCTAGAGTAAACTCTTCCCGGCATTTGATCAGGAAGTTTGCTTCCCTCAGAACTGTCTGTGTCGAGTGTAGAGACAATTACAATTTGAATATCATAAGTGTAAAAGTTAATACCCCATAATATGCTGTATGCTATCTCAAACATCCCATTTAACCCATGAACTTGTGTGTTTATTCCCTCAGCTAGAGTAAACTCTTCCTGGCATTTGATCAGGCAGTTTGCTTCCCTCAGAACTGTCTGTGTCCAGTGATAGAGACAGTTTGATCGATAATTTAAATGTTAATTCTGGAATTTGGGTGATTATCTGAACTTTGCTGTGTTATTCCCACCCTGTTACACCTGTGAGCTTGGTGTTTATTCCCTCAGCTAAATCAACCTCTTCACATTAGAGCAGGCAGTTTGCTTCCCTCAGAACTATCTGTGTCGAGTGATAGAGACAATTACAATTTGAATATCATAGGTGTGAAAGTTTATACTTGAAACTATGCTGTATGCTATCTCAAACACCCCATTCAACCCATGAACTTGTGTGTTTATTCCCTCAGCTAGAATAAACTCTTCCTTGCATTTGATCAGGCAGTTTGCTTCTCTCAGAACTGTCTGTGTCAAGTGACAGAGACAGTTTAAAAACATTCTTTTCACAAAGTTTCATTTTTATAGGCCAGGTAATTTGAAAACTGACGGATTATTCAAATAGCGGGCAAAATTTGACCCATTTGATTATTATTGAATGAGTGAGAGTGTATTTCCCTGAGGTTTGCTTGAACATGTTACTTATTAACCTGCTCGACACATATCTTTCGTTTGATTCTTCAGGATTACCGCTCGCTGCAAGATATCATTGCCATCTTGGGTATGGACGAGTTGTCTGAGGAAGACAAGCTGACCGTGTCGAGGGCTCGTAAGATCCAGAAGTTCTTATCGCAGCCTTTCCAGGTTGCTGAGGTGTTCACTGGCTCCGCTGGTAAACTTGTCCCGCTCGCCGATACCATCAAGGGTTTCAAGATGATCCTTAACGGTAAGTCGATTTTCAGCAGTCTTGGTAATGCCCGACAGTGTTGAAAGCCTGTAAGATCATGAAGTTCTCAGGACAGCTTTTCCAGGTTGCAGAGCGGATTACTGGCTATATACAACATTCTCAAAGCACTTTACATTCTTTCCCAGTCCCCAGTCTAATTCATAAAACTTTCTACAGAAAACAAGGAGAGCACATACTGCGCCACACTTGGCCAGTTCAGGCCACATGATGCACCACATGGTCACATGGTGCATCAATGGAGACTGAAATCTGGGCATCAAGGGAAACAAGAGATGACAGGTTTAATGGAGACATAGGCCTGGTTGTGTCGCATAGCCATAAAACAGAAAATCAAATGTTGAGAAGAAGAGGCCAGTTCACAAATCCGGTGCTATTCAACTGTGCTGTAAATCCTCTCTGATGTTCTATTTTCTCCTTCCAGGTGAACTTGATCACTTACCTGAGGTCGCCTTCTACATGGTGGGACCAATCGAGGAGGTCGTCGCCAAGGCCGAGCGTCTAGCCGAAGAGCAGAGGATAAGTGACATGAGTTAGGCAATTCATAGGACCTTGTGAACTTGTACAGTTTTTGGGAGTCGTCTCCGACTAGTTTGCAGTTAATTGATGAACGCTGAAGTGTACGTAGTGATAACACTGAATAGATGTGTGGACTTGATTCCAAGTTGGCATTTCCAAATATAACTGAGCGATTCTCTGCTTAGTTTTAGTTGACGAAGCGGTAGTCTGCTTGGTGTTGTCTAGTCCTAGGCCTGGTTGCTCAATCAACATCGACACCAATGCCAACTTCAGTGCCGTGTGCATTCTTACTGGACTTACATCAGAGAAGGTTGTGTCAGTGTTGGTGACTGATGCTGATTGAGAGCCTGGGCCTAGTTCTGGGAATGACTCGGCAAATGCTCGCTTTGTTGTAAGTTCAACCAAGCTCAGCATTGCTACGTTATTTTTGGTTGTATTTATATAATTTCGTGTAAAAATGACGGATACTTGATCAATGTTCGACCGTGGTTAAAATGATCCAATGTCAACGTGTTGCATAGTGAGGTTTCAAACAAAATAATAAGTAAATAACTTTCTTTACACATGTTGTCTTGTTATTTTCTTTTCGGTTCTATTCAAAAGTGGTTCGTTACTGTTCATCTCTCACTGGAGTTGTACGTTTCTCCCAACAGTTGGACATGTTTACTCCGACTGCCCGGTTGTTAATATCAGACACGCAGGAATAGACGGACCTCTTGCTGATCTCAGTGCCATTTTGGGGGGCCAGTAGTGAGAGTTCTTTTTCATATCGTGGTGCTGGGAGTTGAGATAACTCCGGAGCCTTCAATAAGGGCCTACTGAATAGTCCAATTATATCCCAAAGGAATGGAAAGATGGATATAAATTCAAATTAGCTTAGGCGATGGTGGCGCTGTCTCGCGGTAATCCCTGGAACTGAAATATCGTCAAAAACTCAGTTCCACATTTTACCGCGAGACAGCGCCACCGTCGCCAAAGCCAATTTGCAATGAAATTGAGCATGTTTCAGAGGCTTATTGCCAATGTAAATTATATATAAGTTGGGGGTATTTGAAAGGCCCTTTACCTATACTTACATGAACTAGGCTCATAAATAACCAATACCAGTGCCAGTTGGGGGGGGGGGGGGGGGGGGGGGGGCAGTAGTGAATAGTTCATTTTCATATCGTGGTGCTGAGAGTTGAGATAACTCCAGAGCCTTCAATAAGGGCCTAGTGAAGGTGTGCTGTGCTAAATGGATCGATAAATAACATTGGCATAGGAGGATAAGCAAAGATTATGCCAAAGCTGAAGATGGATATAAGGCTTCCTTTCCCAAACCTCGGGGACTAGAAATAATCAAATTATATCCCAAAGGAATGAAAAGATGGATATATCAATTCAAATTAGCTAGGCGACGGTGGCGCTGTCTTGCTGTCTCGCGGTAAAACCTGGAACTGAAAAATTCGTTCCACACTTTACCGCGAGACAGCGCCACCGTCGCCAAAGCCAATTTGCGATGAAATTGAGCGTGTTTCAGCGAAAGTTGAGATAACTCCAGAGCCTTCAATAAGGGCCTACTGAAGGTGTGCTGTGCTAAATGGTCCGATACATAACATTAGCATAGGAGGATAAGCAAAGATTATGCCAAAGCTGAAGATGGAGATAAGGCTTCCTTTCTCAAACCTCGGGGAATAGGAATAGCCAAATTATATCCTAAAGGAATGAAAAGATGGATATAAATTCAAGTGGCGCCGTCTCGCGGTAAAACTTGAAACTGAAAGTTTTGGACGAATATTTCAGTTCCACATTTTACCGCAAGACAACGCCAGCGTCGCCAAAGACAATTCGCAATGAATTTGAGCATGTCTCGTAGGCTTATTGCCAATGTAAATTATTAACCCCTCTGTGTGGAATCGTTGCCTATCAATTTTACTTTAAAAGTACGTTCCTTTTTCACATCTTCGGAGCACAGAAGCAAATGGAGGAATGTCCTGGCCTGGCTCTATGGTGCTGGATTTGGGTTGGTTGAACATTTGTTAGTGGACCTCTTCATTCGTGTTTCCCAAAATCTTGACTGGGCGGATCAGGGAAAACTTGTCTTGATGGTTTTGATTGGTCCGCGACAAGTGGAACCAATATTTGCATCATATCCCCCCCCCCCCCACACCACTGCCAGACATATGGCATAGTATTTCCACTAGTGTAATTGGTTGGGGGCCACAACAGCTTGTGGCGAGCAAAAACATATTCTTGTCCTTGGTGGTTGTGATCAGAGGGTAAAGTGCATTTATTTCCACTACCATTGTGGCCAGCAATACTCTGCAACGGTTCCTGGCCGATTTTGTATGTTTGGCTTGCAAACAACAGGTGTTGAAGTCTTGATCTGCTCTCTATTAGAATGGACTGGGGGCTTTAATCTTCACATCTTTGGTTGACCCTCGATTTTTTTTGATTTTTGTGTAGCGTAAGCAACTGTCTTTCACGGGAGAATGGTCACTGTAAGAATTATTCAGGAAGAAATGTATAATATATAGGGTTTTCCGTGATTGTCCGGTCCAATTGGCAATATTGCCATTTGGGATGGTGAACAGAGCTAGGAGCAAATGCGACGCCTATGATTTATTTAAACAAATAAAATGCCCGATTTAACATCCTGCAGAATCAGGGGAATCGGGCGTTTCCAGTGATATACGACACAAATGGGTTGTCCTCATGCAATCACTTTGGAAACGCATTTTAAAATAGATGTTACGTCCTGTTTAAATGGGGTACGTCATCATCGCGTAAATTCGGGAAAAACTCCCTAACGAGACCTTTGGCCAGTTGGCAATCCATTCTCCAACATCGTCAATGGTGATCATCGTTGCCAATCCTGTATGTGACAATTTCAGCGGGTGCATGTTAATTGGACATTTGGCCCGGCGGCGAAATTTTTTTCTGCAGGATACTTCTGCCATAGTGTACATCTGACAGCCAATCAGAATTCAAGGCAAGCACGTGTCTTTGTTGACATCATCTTTCCACATGGCGCAATAATGTCAACAATGCCACGTGTTCTGATAATCTTGGAAAGAACAAGTTAGCAAATGGTTAGAGGAGTATATTATTAGTTAAAATATATTTATTTGCAGTATCTTAACATGTATTTTCATTGTCGAGTGGACTGTATTTATTGGACTTGTCTGTTAAAGGCGCACTGTGCTCGGCAAAATAGCCGAGGTTGAATGTTTATCTGTCAACCGTGTAACTAGTTCTGCTGTATATGCATAGGTGGCGCCACCATTCAATTTATTTTGTTTGCTTGTCAAAATGTGTTTTATACAATGGCCCTTCAACAATGTTCAAACTACCAAAATAGGCCTGATACCTTCAACAGCAGACATCGGATACACTGTCCCTTTAATAATTATCAACATTGGCAACACTGTCAGTGTCACTGCCCCTTAAAATTTCACAAATCGCGAGACATCGGATACACTGTCCCTTTAATAATTATCAACATTGGCAACACTGTCAGTGTCACTGCCCCTTAAAATTTCACAAATCAATGCATGCACTGCAATGTAGCGATCAGATCAGCTGATGCCTCTTTTGTACGCATAATATCATCAATTTTACAATGAATCTGTGCAATTCATTCCTAAACACTACGACACAAACCTTGAGTTGAGCATAATTGGGGTCAGACAATGAACTATTGTCACATTCACAGTTGAAGTGGCACTCGGCATGCGACTCGGTATCGTCCATTGTATTTGCATTATCATGCATAAATAAACAGGGTGACGTCAAAGATCGCGCCAATTGTGATTGGCTGTCAGATACGGCGGCCCGGAGGGGACATCGAGAAAAAAATAATAAACTCGCACTGCGACTTTTTAAACACGCACTGCGACTTTTTAAACTCGCACTGCGACTTATTAAACTCGCAGTGCGACTTTTAAAACACGCACTGCGACTTTTTAAGCTCGCACTGCGACTTATTAAACTCGCAGTGCGACTTTTAAAACACGCACTGCGACTTTTAAACTCGCACTGCGACTTTTCCAACTGGCACTGCGACTTTTTAAACTCGCACTGCACGTTTCAAAACTCACACTGCGACTTTTTCTAATCCAATCACAGCCGTGCTTACAACGATACCCGTGTTGTTGAACTCCAACAAGGCATACTAAACCACTTCCTTCGCCTCGGCTTTGAAGCTATAGGAAGCTATGCAGGACCTTGTCCGTGGCTGTTCACATCATTTTTTGATATAAAATTGCACTACACTGCGACGTAGCCTATTCGCATCGATAGGGCCTCCTTTTCACATTTTATCCCATGGATGACGTCACACAGTTATATTTCCATCTCGGCTGGAATTATGCTGAAATTCAAGGCCTACTTTGGTATCGATATAACACCAGGATAAGTCTCCGCCACCTAAAACGGATACTCAAAAAGTTGGACCTTGGCAGGCGGAAAGGGTATTCTGATATATTGGAAGTTGCTGAATACGTAGAAGCACAGATCCGGGGCTCTGGTAGACAGCATGGGTACCGATGGATGCATCTGAAGAGCATACAAAACGGACTTCGCACCAATAGAGAAACTGTTCGGTTGTTATTGCTATTGCTGGACCCTATGGGAGTCGCTTCGAGAAGATGTGGTAAACTCGTTCGAAGAAGTTACTTCAGCATGGGTCCAAACTATATATGGCATTTAGACTCGTACGATAAACTGAAACCCTACGGGTTCTGTATAAATGGGTGTGTGGATGGTTTTTCCAGAAATATTATGTGGTTAAACGTTTATACTACTAACAATGACCCGAGAGTTATAGCTGGATACTTCCTTGAAACTGTTGACAAGGTAGGGGGATGCCCTTGCCGTATTCGTTCAGATCTAGGCACGGAAAACGGACACGTCGAGGCAATGCAGACATTCCTTCAACCAAACGACAACGAACTTCCCTTTGTGACTGGGACCAGCAAGCTAAACCAGCGGATCGAATCATGGTGGGGTGTCCTACGCAAAGAATGTGGTCAATTCTGGATGGATATCTTCCAACAGTTGTCATCTGACGGCTTATACGACGGAGACTTCATTGAAAAAAATATTCTCCAGTTCTGCTTTATGGATGTTATCCAGGTGAGTGCAGCGTTTTTAAGCGACAAGCGTAAAATAGAAACGATCCTATACTGCGGGGACCAAAGTTATATCAGGGAATGGGTGGTTCTTAACACGATTATCTAATGCTCTTGGAGAAGTCAAGTCATGTTTAGTACTCATCAGCTACCTTAACTGCAAATTTAGTATAGGCAGTGGTACATTGGCATTGTTGTAATACTTCAATCTGCTTCAATCTTTTCTAGACGGAGCTTGATGAAGTGGTAGATGTGTGGAACAACCACCTTATTCGACCAAGTCGGAACGCACACGTGCCGTCTGGACGTCCTCTTGTTATGTACAGTGTCCCAGAGATGTATAACGTGGATGTTTACTTGCAGGAAGTCGGCCAAAATGAGTTAAACGTGTGCATTCCTGATTGCATCTTTAAGGACCACAATGCGCCTTGCGATAGTGACATCTCTGAAATATGTAGCATTTTGATGGAGGAGAACAACCTTAATATGGACGATACCGACGCATACGAGAGATTAAATCTGTACACATGTTTGCGACGGCTTCTTCGAAATGAATTGCGAATTTAGGGAAGTAGGACCGACACCATTATGTGTTCACAATGCGAACACCATTTTTCCCTTTATTGGACAATGTAATTTGAAAACTGTAACTGCAACTCGAAATCGGCGGCAATTTTCGTCCCTAGTTCGATGAGGGAATCAGTAATGAATAGGGAAGGTTAATAAGTGTATAGTTACAATGTATACAATACATGTATTCGAATAAGTTCTGCTCAAATATGTTAGACTAAAGGACTCGACACCAATGTTTACACAATATATATTGTATTAAAGAAATTGAGAATTACTCCAGTAATTAATTTACTCTATATTTCCTATATACCATGTATACAGGCGCAGGGAAAATATGGACTGAATCAATCCAGTCCTTGTACATGTTCTATTGGTTTCAATTTTCAAGAACACAAACACGGCCATATTTGCTGAATTACAGCCACAAACAAATGGTGAATGTTGGCATGGGATAGCCCGTCGGATGTCGCCAGGAGATGACATTGGCAAATGAAAAGGGCTATATACCCGTTATCCTTTATTGTTGCCGAGGCGTCCTCTTCTGAGAATACCACAACGGCTACGATAGGAGTACAATGCTTTGAACTGTTTTCCCGACAGCCGACGGTTTATCCCGTGCACACAAAATATCATCAACGCTTTACGGCCAACAACTTTTGACCCTGTTTACATCTTGGGTACACTCTAGTAAGTTAACGTATATTCTAAAAAAATCACTTAACGGCCACCAACTCTGCGACCATATAGTTCCTGGATTACAATCTCTGATTAAGTATAAAAAACGTTTAACGGCCACCAACTCTGCAACCATCTAGTTCCTGGATTACAATCTCTGCATGATTAAGTATAAAAAAACGATTAACGGCCACCAACTCTGCGACCATATAGTTCCTGGATTACAATCTCTGATTAAGTATAAAAAACGTTTAACGACCACCAACTTTGCGACCATCTGGTTCTGGATTATAGTAAAATATCAAAAAAACGCCGAAAGGCCACCAACATACTTTGCGACTCTATAGTTTGTTGGACTTCAAGACCACATTGAATTAGACAATGTCCATAACCCAAATCCCACTTTTAAATATGTTGGTAAAATCAGACCTGAAGTCTGGGAAGCTGTCGTAGTCTGTCTGCAATTTCAGAACACAGCCGCAGGTGTGGGCAACTGGGCAACGCGTATACCCCCCATTTCCGCTGATATCGACAATTACAGCGTCTGTAATTAGAAGGTCACATCCTGTGCAGAATCTGAGAAAATTCCCCATGTCCTGTGGGGATAACTCCCGAATGAACCGTTTGAGATGATTCCCAACAGCCGCTTGTGCAGGATTCATGTTTTCAGGCAGTTTGATTGTCGCGAGAATGGCCTTTGGCGTAGGCACCAGTTTCTTACAGATTTCCTTGTAGTTGATGTTACATATAAATGCCAGAACGGGCTTCCAGCATTCAATGATGAAGCTGGGCTGCTGTACAAGCTCCTTCAATGCTATTTCTCTTACGATTCGTTCAATGCTGGCGGCACATGGCATTCGGCGACACTCGTGTGCATCGAGTATGTCTATCAACTCCTCCTGGTCCACTGAATCAAAATTATCTAGCGCTTTGCGAAGTGTTTCACTCTCGCTGTCACCCACAAAATTCAGAAATACAGACACTACATCTGTTTCACTCTCGTTCCCGGATAGCGCAGCCTCCATGAATGTGGGAGCAATCGATGTTGGGAAGTAGCTGGCACTTCTATACCCCTTTACGAGGATTCTCGCTACTGCTCTCCATTCGTCCTCTTGGAAGTCATGCCTCAGAAAAGGCACTTTATACTTGGTTCCCAGCGTGCACTTGTCATAGAATTCCTTCCAGAACTCCGTTAAGGTGTCTCTTAGGACACCGACACCAACTGCAGACTCTTCTTCCCCATTCAGAAGAATTCTTTTGCATGTAATATCCTGCTCCATGATGCTACCATCTTTAAAGATGGTAATTAAGTCCGTCAAAACCAAGCCCTGGTGCACTTTGATTGTTGTCAGGCCATTAGAAGAGATCATCTTGCCTGAATTATGAACTCTTACAACTCAAGCGCAGCAACACATGTCGTTGTAAACACGGCTGTGATTGGATAAAAAAAAGTCGCAGTGCGAGTTTGCAAAGTCGCAGTGCGTGTTTGAAAAGTCGCAGTGCGTGTTTGAAAAATCGCAGTACGACTTTAAAAAGTAGCATTGCGAGTTTAAAAAGTCGCAGTCCGAGTTTAAGAAGTAGCATTGCGAGTTTAAAAAGTCGCAGTGCGTGTTTGAAAAGTCGCAGTGCGTGTTTGAAAAATCGCAGTACGACTTTAAAAAGTAGCATTGCGAGTTTAAAAAGTCGCAGTACGAGTTTAAAAAGTAGCATTGCGAGTTTAAAAAGTCGCAGTGCGAGTTTATTATTTTTTTCTCGATGTCCCCTCCGGGCCGCCGTAGTCAGATGTACACTGTGGCAGAAGTATCCTGCAGAAAAAAATTTCGCACCCCGGCGCCCGCGAGATTGTTGGCAATCATTCCCGCTTCCACATTTTAGATTGCTCCCATTGGATGGCACGTCTCTTCGTTCCGCCGTGCATGGGTTAAAAAATTTAGACACACCCGGCAAGGACCTGCTGCCATCAAGCGGCAGAACATAGAAATAAAATTCTGAAAAATGAAATTTGAGCAGACCAAATTCGTGATTTATTTCCATTTATTATGAAATACCTGTGCATTTTTCCTGAAAACGAAGACATGGCATCATTCAAAAGTCACTTTAGAGTACGTTCATCCCAAGAAAACGGGGTTTGATGCCCGTGTTTGCTTGTGAGCTGTTCAAATGTACCGCTCTATTTTGGCTGGTTGACAAATGAGTGGGTGAGGTCACACCCCTTTCTAGGCCTGACATTTGATCCACTCTGTATTGACATGGCCTAAATTAAGATCTGAATTGCAATTGCATGTCAATAAGTGGGAGCACATGCCTTAGCCCAGTAGTTCTGGTGTCGACTAGTAGGCCTAGTTCCTCATTGCTCACTCTATGAATGCATGGAGGTATACCTCCAATCCATGCTCACTCCTGGTCAGTGATAGTGATTGGTCACAGCAGGCCGGGGCCGCATGGCTCGAGCTGAGGGGGGGGGTGGCAGTTGTCATTCCTAAAGAACATGAGAAGGGGTAATGCACACCCGTGTCAATGGATTTTTGTTGAGTATCCTTACGGTGGGCCGGGACCGGGATTGCACAGCTTTATTCCACACTCCATGCGGCAGGGTGAGGAGTATCTTCTCGGCGCCAGTTGAAAGATTCGGGCGGGCAGTTTTAGTTTCAGAATAAGGGCTTTCATGCTTTTCTTTGGTGCCTCTTCCGGGACACGGATGTGCATAACTCTTTGGGGGGGGGGGGGGGGGTACATCATTCACCCTGCATGCATCAACAGTCAACTAATACTTTAGGAGATGGATCTCTTAGCAAGTTGACTGTAGAAATATTATGGCTTTGGCTGAATGCCCAGCCTTATGCAATGTCAAGTACAGCTAAACATACAGTGCTAAAAGCACAGGACGTGTGTACAATAGTTCCACACAGTTTGACACAGATCCAAGGCCTAGCTCCCAGACAATACATTTTTGTACAAATCACATAAAACTCATAATAAAGTGACCTATTACAAACATAAAAGGCCTAGTATGTACTTGGGGACTATCTGACATGTCTCACTGTAAATTTTCCACAGTTGATTCAATGATTGTGTGAGCATGTTCATGTAAAATGAAACAGATTTTTGCAATTTTCAACCAATGTTTGTGTGTACCTTGAACACTGATTTATTGATACATGTACAGTTTAGATCCTGTGACTATGAAGATTGACTTCCGCGTTGGACTAAATCATCTCTATTTCCTGTTGGCGGGGTCATCATTAATAACTTTGGCCATTTGTGCATGGATCAGGGGTGGATTTGTGTGTTGACTATTCAGTTGTGAAAGGAAAAAATTCAGAGGATTTTTTTATATAGTCTAGAATGTTTTGAAACAGGTCAAATCAGGAATTTATCTATAAACTGCTTCTCGACTGACACATCAGACGCTTATCTCATCTCAGTCGAAAAAGGTTGTCACCAAAAGTCGGCCTGGATTTTATTTTTATAAATGTTTTGTTTTTGAGCAGAAAACTTTTACGAAAAAATACTAACAATTTGGATATATTTTTTGACGTCTATCACATCAGCTGATCTCATTGTCGTACTAAACTGTACATGATATCGACACCATGGCAGCAAGTCTGAGGGTTAAATCTCGGCGCGCCCTTGACGTGCTCGGCGCCGCCATGGCATTTTCAAACTCGGCAAACAACGGTAACGAATCTCCTTCTTTGCAGCATCAAGGATTTGGCGGGGGGAAGGTGAGTTGTTTTGTCTTCTTCTTTTTTTGGTTTAAAACGTTGATTAGAAAACACAGTGAACAAAGCTACCTTGCACTAAAGTAACAATAGCTGATAAAACCTTACGTGTACTCACACATTAGTAAAACTGAAAGAGTTGAAATATGGTGTTCAAAAGTGATGAATCATCCGTTATCTAAATGTTATTGGATGTCACTTAATTAAAACTTGATTGGATGTTGTAAATTCATTTTAATTTGATTACATTACCGACGTATTAATTTTGCTTGATATTTCATCATGTTGCAGTTTATTAGTAAGTAGACTTGTTATTGTAAATTGTTTTAAAGTTTTTCATGGCGTTTTATTTTCCCAAATTTTACTGGTCGGAAAAACGAAAAAATTCCTAGTTTACAATACAGAGCTAAGGATGCTGAAATCCCAACTTCAATAACTTCTTTTGGCAAACAATGTGCGAGGTTTCAGTGTTGACACTTAACAGTATGATAGTAAAGATGAGGTCATATCGGGAGGGGCGTGAAAAATATATTTGTCGCCCAACATCAGGAAACCATCGCTCCCGCCCCTTGTCTTGTTCGCCTGACCAATCCATCCATATCTTGAGTTCCAGCATCAGCTAGTAAAATCCAGTATTGTCCCCGCAGATGTTCGGGATCATATTCTGTCACCCCAATCAATTCAAACATTGTTTGATCAGGCCATTAATGCGACAAAAAGCACACAAATCCTGTACAGGCCTACTCGGGTTAGGGTCTGTGCAGCTGCTGTGATTTTCAGAAGAAATAATTTCTTGCAGTGGTAAGGGAGGTCACTTTTAAACGAAAACATAAAATTGGATCGCATCGCCTCGACTTTCCCAAAAATGTACTGAAGCTGGGTATTTTCTCAGATGCATGGAGGATACTAAACTTGCTGTGCCGGTACTCTTGGACCTAGAGACTTCAAATTTGGTATGAACACTATAGAGGCATTTCCTCTTTGACCACTTTTCAGGTGATCAGGTGATCAGGTGGTCAATGTTTTCTGTCTTTACTCACTGTGAGGTCATGTCCAATTCAGTCTTGATTCAAGGATGAATTATATGCTTCTGCACGTCTGTTAAAAAAAGACTTGGGGATGTTGGTTGCGGCAAAAACAGACCTTCAGGGCTCATCTACCAAGTTGGCCTAAATTGGTCAAAGTTGTCAGTCTTCACTGTGAGCTCAGGTCAATTCCTCTTGATTCAGGGATGAAATATAAATTTCCATTGAAAAGTCTGACAAGAGGATGCACTATTGCTGCAAAAGGGTCAATGTGATATCAACCAAGTTGGCCTACAAAAACATAGTGTGGAATTTATGCTTTAGGACAACCTCTCAATCTCAGGAAATTACTTTCGTTGTCTTTGCCTGCTGAAACTGGCACAAGTGTGACAGAGGTCACCCCGATATACACATGACTCATATCGTTAGGAGCCAAATTCAAGTTGTTCATGTTGGCATAGGTGCAACTGCAAGAAATAACACAGGAAATGATAAGATTTTGACCTCCTCTCCATCTCGTGACAATGTAATTTGTAAACCTAAAGACTTTGCTACGAATGCTTTTGACAAATTCGCCAGGACTATCATTGAAATTGTAGAAAACAATCTTCCCGGCTGTTGTAACATCTAGAATTGGATCTTATTAACAATGACGATGGGCATGGCACAACTGACTTTCTGCATCCCGGCGCTCAAGGAAAGACCCCCTCGTCCAGTCTTGTATTATCCAGTTGATCTGCCTGATCACTATTGTAAGGTAAGAGTGTATCATTGTTACCGACAGGAGTTTGGTCTCCCCTCTTTTGCTCTTTATGCAGGAAGAGGACTCAAATTATCCTTTAGGTGTATTCAAGTTCTTCTTCAGAACAACAGTTGCTCCTTATTTCAAGTTTTTATGGCCAAAAGGCCTTTTGATCATTGAAGTGGATGCAAACCGACGAGGATTCAGCATTCTTCAGAAGCCTTTTGGGGGTTGGAGCCTTTACTGGATCTACCCCTTGGATGAGGAAGAAAATACTGCATGTTAGTTGTTAAACCTATCCACGAAATTTTACTGTAATGGCCCCACATCATGATAATACTGCCATGTCAAAGCTTTGCTAACTTTGAAATTGCGGTCAATTTATTGAACCACCTCTCCTGAAGTAGCGATGTTGGAGTGTAAAATGTTGTTGAATGAGTGATGTTACCAACAAATTGAGAGTACCCATTAACAGTGACCTTTCAGCTTGTATAACCGAAGTTGGTTAAAAATTACTTGGGACAACATATTGGAATATCATGATGGTTCTGTGGTTGTGACATTACAGTGCAGGTTACCGGTACGTGTAAAAATCGAACACAAGGACATGGATCGCACCATTTGGAACTGGAAAACAACGGTGGAGCAAAAAAAGTTGCTGGTACTTCACTTCTGTGCTATCAGGCAACAACATCGAGGAGAGTTGAAAACATATGACATAGTAGCCAGCCCCTGCAGGTGCCATGACAACTATCTGTGCTGCGAAGGCCGTCTTTGGATTTCTCATGACACACTTTTTCCTTCACGTACAGTTAGTTCAAAGGTTTGACTTTATGTATCACCTGTGTTAGAATAGACACTGATTGATGCTGGAGCAAAAGTTCCTATAGTGGATATTCGGAAGTTGGGTTGTGGGTTTGACTCTGACATTCTCCCAGGTGCGTTGAACCGCAGCAGCCTTGAAACAACCACCTGTTTCAGCTAGCTTGATATTTGTGAAGGGCACTGGTGGTTCTGGATACATTACAATCAGGTATTCCTGCATCTTGGCGATAACTGTCCAAAGTTGCAGTTGCGGTGGAGTACGTGTAGATGTCCAAGGTAACCTCTGGATTTCAAAATTCAAGAAAACCTTTGGGCTTCAAATACATCCTGATATTTCAACAAACTGATTACTTGCTGGAGACAGATTTATCAGTGTTCGGGGAAGAGAAGGTTGTGATACGTAGGCTACTGTGGGGTAGTTCACTCAGTTAGGAGAGTTTGTGTCAGGAAATGTTGTGGGAAGTTGTGCCAGAATGCAAGAGCTGATGTGTGATAACCTAATATTCTCCATCTTGAATTGTTGGCATGGAAGGTACATTTTTTGGAAGCTGAGGTGTGGACTGATAGCAGTCGTTTTCATGATAAGAAGCACATTCCGTATTCCATATTGTAGCCGTGGTACTGGATCAGGAAGCAAGGTTGTTCCATCTTCCGTTCTGGATCATTTTTGAAGTGTTTTTCAGTTTCGTATGGATTTCTCTCATTTGGTGCAGGTCATATCCAGTGCTGTCAGAGCAATAGTCTGTTCCTGTTGGTGAATGTGTTTGCAATGGTAGCCCCTTCCAGCCCGCTTGAGTGTAGCAGGTCAGTCACAATTCCTCTATACTTCCGTCCGACTTTGGCCACTTTCCTCCAGTCATCTTTCATTCTGACTTATCACACTGATTTCACTCATCACACACTTTCTCTCTTTGGCTGCTTATCTTGTGTTGTTTCCAGCATTTCCATGTTCGCTTACGATCTATCTATTCCGTGTTCTCCACAAGGCCATTCGTCAGAGCATCCCACTCAACCTTTGCAGCTTACCTTTGATGAGCCACCCTACCTTGCTCTAGAAGTTTTTGAAAGGTTTCTATAGGGCTACATCACCTTAAACTGCTGGCCTCCCTACGTTATGTTGCACGCTGGCAAAACTTCTTGATACTTTGATGGTTCATTCAGAAAAAAGTTTGTCGGTAGTACTACCAGGTGCTTGATCTGCTTGAGATTGAAACCTGCCGTTTGGAATCTTCCAGGTGTTAGAACGGCATGCTCTGTGGCTTGTTAGGTTACCGCAAGCATGTCAGATTTGTTTGATCAACACTTTAGAACTCTGATGATGTGAATCATTGACTACCTGAAGATGATCTTCCTATTTGATCGATCTGCAAGGTAAAACCTTCATGGATTCAATTCCTCCAAACGAAATGGGATAGTTTGGCCAGCCCAACATCGCGTGTGAACATTTAACTGATAGTGCCAACGGCTGAGGAAGTTGCGTCGTCTGTTTTTGATTTCAAGTGATGTCTCAAGCAACGGCCAAAGCATCTTCAAGTCATCTTTGGGAGTCAAGGTCATCCCCATTTTCAATACCAAGGTCTCCGATAACCTCCCCCCCCTCCACACACACACAAACAAAAATTAGCAGTTGGTGGTTTCAAGTTTTTTGTGACTATAAGTGTATGACTCTTGATGCGTCAAGATGTGTTTGCCTGTTATGTTTGCCTGTATTGAGAATGGACAAGATTGTTGCTTATTTCTGTTCTGATTAGAACGTTTTGATACGGTGGTTGTTCGCGTAGACTGCTGGGGTGCGAGGATGAGGAAGGCAAGTGTGTGATAAATATCACGAGGTAACTCGACTACCATACCAAATGGTACATTGGTACATGGTACCATGGTACATTGTATGGTTACTGGATAAGAACCAAACAATTCAGTATGTGATTCTGGAGGAATTTGCAATCTTCAACATTTGTTGTGACAGCATCATGGCAATTAATAAACTGCATTGCTATTAATGGAAATGCTATAAATTGTGTTGATTGCTGCGTTTATAAGTAATCATGAACCGACGTAGGATCACTCGTTCTAAGAGGATGGCATTCTGCGGACTAGGGTTCCCCTATGTAGAGGATGAATTCGAGGTAGGTGAAAACGTTGTGAAAGTATTTAGCCTCTCAAGTTTCGTCGCGTTTTGTGATGCTGTGATACGCAGTTTGAATTGTTTTATATCAATCACATGTGAGGGGAATGGTAACTCCATTAGAATTAGCATTGTACACAACTTTGTGGGTAACTATATATATGACACAGTGTGATACTTTTATTTGAGCCTTGTTCGTTTTATGTCAAAAGAATTTTGATTGAAATTGGATTGAAATACTGAAGAGACGATACAATCAAAAAATCATGCCATGCAGTGGAAGTGAGAATGCATGAAAGATAGTATTGACAACTATTCATAATCACGACAGTTTGACTGTCCTGTCCATGCATGACGAGTGTGACACCTCTGTTTTCGTACCATTGAAAAAGACCCATCCATTCGTCCACAATGAGCCATTCATTTTCCCCAGGTTTGATTCGAGATCTTGGGTTTTCAACCAGGAAGGTTTTGACATAGGGTATTAATTATTTACTTGTCATCTGCAATAAATATATTTAGACCTGTAAGGCATTCGCAGTCATAGACTCGAAAAGTTGTTGGACTAGGATGTAACTCATTTGTGTGTTCGAAGTGGCAATCTAAGATTTCTCGATAGAATCAGTGGCCATCATTCGAGGGGATTAAGATAGCTTGTTAGAAGTCAGTGCTTGGGCTTTGCCAATTTGGAAAGACCTCTTATTCAGGAAATCAAGAATTGTGGACATTTGTCTATCATCTCTACTCAATATCCCCTCGCTCGAAAATATTGTGCTTGTGAAAATAATTGGGTTCACCGTACACCAGAGTACTGCCTTTCATTTTCACTTTACTAATCAGTCCAAAACGTCTTCGAAAACAAAATCTAGGATGTAGTTTTTGCTCTTACTCATTCGTCAGCAGTTAGAAATCAAGCTGGACTTTGGAATTCAAATCCTCGGCGGGTGTTATGAGTTCCTTGCGGTCGATGGTAACCAAGACTCCACACTGATAAGGAAAGGAGATTAAAATGAAAAACAATTCTGAAATAAGAACTTGGAGATTCTGATATATTTAAATATGAAACTTATCTGGCGTGGACTTGAGTTTGCCGTCATTGAGCTATCAGTTGTTTATTTGTGGGAAACATCCGTTTAGATGAATGACAGGATTTGTCCGAAAAGCGTGACACGTCCACAAAGTGGTCTGCATCAAATATTTTTCGGAAATCTTTAATTCATTTGTGGCCGGTAACAAACCTCGTTATTCTGTGGATATAATCGCGAGAAATCTTCCATCATGATGAAGGGCAAAAAAAGTTCATTCGACCTGACGAGTTCAAAACCGGATCCTGCAGCTCCGACTCGTCCGAGTCTGAAGAGGGACCTGCATGTAATTGACTCAAAGTTTGAGGTAAGGGAACTAGCACGAAGTTAGGCTCCGCAGTTAACTAGTAATCAATATCGGGAGATTTTAGATGTAAGCAGGAGGAAACCGGAGACCCCGGAGGAAGAAACCTGGGCTGTCGAAGTGAGTCACCCTCTCTATCACATTTGAGACTGGATGGGGAATCGAACCTGGGACCTCAGAGGTGACCGACATTGACACTCCAACAGCCTTTTGACTTTTGAACAGTCCCTGGAGGCAAGATTCTCTGATTGCTCTCAGACTGATACTTTTTAGAATGATAAAAACTTAGTCAACAAATTGCCATCAATTCCTTAGGTATATGGGTCAATGATAATAATAAGCATTGTTTTGCTTTCACTAGGCACTTATAAGTGTTCTAATACAATAATATGCCAGTCCTGAGTAGAGTGGTTAGAAGTGGCGGGCTACCTGGTATCAGAAAAGTTAACACATGACCTGCGGAAATTCCTGCCAATTTGCTGGCGGGGTGTACTCTGCTCCAGGGGATGGGTGTCATATCAAACAGGATATTACTCATTTCATTCATATTTCTGTTGTTGTAGTGTTCATATCAGGATACTTTTGCTCTCTTTTCGTGTTTTCCAGTACATGTATGTGCGTTTTGGATTGCTTTTGGCGACTTGATTTGGTTGTCAGGAGCTGGTGTCTCTGTTTTTGATGTAGATGTATATGCTTTTGGGCTTTGACAACTTGATTTGGTTGTCAGGAGCTTGTGTCTCTGTTTTTGATGTAGATGTATATGCTTTTGAGTTTTGGCAACTTGATTTGGTTGTCAGGAGCTGGTGTCTGTTTTTGATGTAGATGTATATGCTTTTGAGTTTTGGCAACTTGATTTGGTTGTCAGGAGCTGGTGTCTGTTTTTGATGTAGATGTATATGCTTTTGAGTTTTGGCAACTTGATTTGGTTGTCAGGAGCTTGTGTCTCTGTTTTTGATGTAGATGTATATGCTTTTGGGTTTTGGTAACTTGATTTGGTTGTCAGGAGCTTGTGTCTCTGTTTTTGATGTAGATGTATACGCTTTTGGGTTTTGACAACTTGATTTGGTTGTCAGGAGCTGGTGTCTCTGTTTTTGATGCAGATGTATATGCTTTTGAGTTTTGACAACTTGATTTCGTTGTCAGAAGCTAGTGTCCCTATTTTCCTGTTTCCTGTACATGTATGTTCATTTGGATTACTTATGGTAGCTTGATTTGGTTGTCTGCTGCTGGCCTGGTGTCCCTGATTTTGTGCCATCCTGTAGCTATGCACGTCTTGTACATATATTCCTGCACACATTCTGTCCCAGCCTATGGTTGCTTGCCCCTTTTAAAAATTTGCTCTCAGATAGTTCATCTCCTCTGACAATCCCCCCTTCATTTAGTCTATGTTGCTTATCACCTGTCAGATAGCGACTACTTGGCACCAACGCAGTCTGGGGCGAGTCAAAAAACATGGAATGTGCAACAATATCATAGTCAATATGAAGGATAGCGTTTCATATCAAGTCTGGGCCATCAATTGAGTTAAGAAAAACAGATCAGTTCCATTGTTTATCTTTTTCTAGTTAGATAGTACAATCTAATTGTTATGTCTATGTTTTATATAGGCTAATGTATCTTTCATTTCTCAACAAATTTCTGTCTTGGACATTTGGCCAGTCGTTCTTAACAGGCTCCACCAGCTTTGAAGTCAGATCATCAAAATGAAATTTAGTAGTCATAAACAAAATAAGTAGGTCGTGGAACATATTTCCTGGAATTTTAATGACATTTGGGTGTTAGATAAAGAGCACAAGCTTGTAGTCTTGCCAAGCCCTCTCATTTCGTCCAAATCGAATCTCCCTAAGCGACCAGGAAGCGAGTATAGTTTGGGGCCTCGGGAGTATGGCGTTCTTGGGCAATCACACCCTTAAACTGTTGCAGACTGTGTCATCGATTTGTATCCACTTTCTCGCTATAATGGAACAAAAGTTATCCGATGCCAAATATTCTATAACAATGTTGTATTTGATGAAGCTTTTAAGGTCTCAAGTTCTCAGATTTCCGTTGATTGATTGTATATTGTTTATTGTTTATTTCAGTACCCATTGTACGTAAATTGATTGATAATGCAACTTCCCACGCTCTGTCAACTTTGATTAATCCATTGATTTTGTCTGCTATTTCTATTGATTGAATATGAATGATTAGATCAGAGTGTTGCCGTAATTATTCTTGATCACATGACCTATAGAAGTCGGCGTTCACAGAGTCTGTGTATTAAGGTCGTTTACAGTGCACGTGTCCGTAAAGTACAAGCATTGGCTTTTATATGACTTTCGATGCTCTGGATCTTTTTGAGTTTTTTTCGTTAGATCATTTATCTTCATGTCTTTGGCCCGTGTTGTTCACTAGTTTTTTGTTGTCACTTAGTTTACAGGTTAGGTTCTTTCCGGCTAGCCTGGTAGCATCTTGCTCAGGTTGATAGTGATAGAGTTGGATACAGTTGTTGTTTGAGTTACAGACTGTCATCAGCTTCTTAAGTACTGTTGTTGTTTCAGTGGCAGACTGGCATCCGGTTTTAAGGGTCGGTCATTGACTCATTGAGTGACAGACATAGTTCCGAGTGGCAGACTGCCAGGTTGGTCTACTGTCATCATTTGAGTGACAGGCTGACATGAGGTTTTCAGGTGACCATTTGAGTGTGAGACTGGCAGGTACTGCCAGGTACTGTCGTATTTTGTGAGCTGCTGCTTTGTAGGTGCCTTGTCTGTGCAAGTGCTTCATAGTCAGTTGTTCAGTAGCAGTGGTAGGCCTATTCCTCTCCTGCGATGGTTAGCTGCCTCTCCCGGCCAGGGCAAGTGGTAAGCATGGTCGTCTCAGGAACCTAACACTTGGCTGTAGATCTCTGCCCCTGCAGATTCAGGTCCACAGCCTCCTTGAAAATGTGTGTCATGGTCTAGCACATAAAACTCCAGTATCAAGGATCACTCGAAGTTTCAGGATTGTTTAATACAGTCTTTCAAGTAACACTATATCGGGGCGAATACCACTTTTCATTCCAAATCTTAAGGAAAAACACATTTTTCGGCGATGTTTGGATAGCAAATGTTGAAGAGGAGTTGATTTTCATAAATCCTTGTTCCAGATTTCTTATAAAGTGGCAAATTTCCTGCAGGGGATCATGCCAGTTGGAATTTTTCTCATTGTCATCATTCATATTTTCACTGGTGACGATAGTACGCACACCCAGCAGGTGTACTAGTATCGATCACACTCCAAACTCGTTGCCGAAGTTAGTCATATGCCCAGATTTATGAACTGACAACTTGTTGAAGTGCATCGGATCTCATCACAACCGAAACACAAATTGTCACTCCCCATCTGGTTCACAACTTTTGCACTGTCATAACGTGGCAGTTTTGGTGACATCATGTTAATGATCACGCCCACACCTTGTTTATAGATTTCCAAATTCAGGAATTCCTCGGGAGGGCGGAGAAAGAAATTACAACCACTCCCATTCTACTACACTCTCCCAGATTAAACAACAGTGGTAGATAGACCTTCTGAATCATCTTGAAGAATTTTACACGAAGTTAACATGTTTATGCCCTTTTCGAGAGCAAAATTCCAACCCAGCAACGTTTTTCTCAAAAATTGTTTTCCTTAATTGAAAAGAAATAAAAATGTTTACCGGTGCTATAGCAAAAGACTTAGCGACAATCTCTCTTCAAATGCTTTGCTCTAAAAATCTAGTCATCTTCCAAACCATGAGATGGCGCTGCACTTGGACAGTGTCAGCTGATCAGTTGTTGCCAAATTATTTTGACCAACTCGTTGAACAAGTTGAGTGTGGGTAGTAGCACCCTGTCAGACATGTCAAGTACCAATACTATATATGAAACAGTCGTTTCAAAATCGATCTTTTGTTTGTTGATAGCTTTGCAATTGTAGCATACTCCAGGTTTTCACTTCGGGCGTTAGTCTGCGTACCTACTTTTGCAAAGGGAGGGATATTCGCAGAATCTTGTCCAAGGCATGATGTGACCTCGTTCGCGCAAATTTCGGAGTTGTATTGTACATGTCTTCAGGTGCTGGTTTGGGTCCAGTTGAAGTTTTGAGCAGTGCCCGTTTCAGTGCAGTTGAATTTTTGAGCAGTGAGGGAAGTTCTGGAAATGCAGTCCACTTGAGGAAATCTTCACCCACAGGTTGCCGTTTGACTATTCAGGTACCATTTCATACCTGTCTCCTCCTGACACTCTGCCTCTAGCCTCGTTAGGTTTTGCACGTTCAGGCTTAGCAGTAGATACATGTACCTATTCCGTCTCCCACTGGGAGAATCATTGTGACCATATCACCTCTGTCACGTTGCCAAACCTTTGCCTGATCCCTCGAGAGTATCTCCCGCACTGATCTGAATAATGTGCGAGAGGAAGGCGAGAGGCTACACGATGCTCAGGTCGATTTCATTATTTGCCAGAAAAGCTAACACTATGCCACGGGAGTTACGTCGGAGTGAATCGGCTCCTGTACCTTCGAGGAAGACCAGTCTAAAACGCTTGAGTTGGGGGTTCGGCCATTACAGTCACGATCAGCAGGTTAGTATCATCATTCAATCACATACCAAGCTGAATTTTTTATTTTTTTTTTCATGTTTACGGTTGCATTCAAGGTTGGCCGCCTGCAGTTAAGAAAGCCGACCTGCTTTGATTCTGTGTTAGTTCGATTACTCATTGAAGCATTACGTTTTTGAACCTGTCTATTTCTAGATTCTGCCAGAGATGGCATGAAATTTCATATGATAAGACAGATATCTTTGGGATTTTTCACTCATAGTGTGCTATTTGTGGATGGGCCAGGTGACTGAGATTAATTTTGATCTTTCTCGACTGCTGTTTTATGCACAGAACAGCAACGATTTCTAGCGTTTTAGAAAGTAGAGATGAGGAGAGGCTCAGGGAGGGGGAAGATCGTAAAACACCTTGGTTAACAATGTTGTAATGATTTCTATATTCACACTGAGCGGCAGCTATTGGGTGTGTCCCACTCTGAGAAGAGCCAAAGCTATTGCCATGGTTACGAGCTAGTCACAGTGACAGATTCTGAGTTGTGTGTGATGATTGCTCAATTGTTCAAATTGCAAATAACATGGCTAATTGAGCTTGATAAAAAATTAAATAGTCAATGGATTTCTCATTGATATTCAAAATCATTGTATATTTGTGGCCTACATTTTGATTTCCAAGGTTACTTGAGCTGTGAAGCGATTCCCTTTGATTACCCAGCTGCTCCACCCTGTCATTCAGGTCGTCACGCATGTATGAACACTGAGCAGGTTATTTCATTGAAAATATCAATTGTTATCACCTAGCGTACAGGTGATAGAGTGAGTCATACCATGGTCACTGGTTTTCAAAGGCATCCTTATTCCTTGGTACCAGGTTGTTCTATTCAAATGTCTGTTTGTCAACCTGTAACCCAGGTGATAGAGACGATGAGTCATACTGTAGGGTAGTGTCATTTCTGAGCTCTGATGTGGTTCTGGCTCTGGAAGATGAGGTCAGCATTGGGTGTGTCTCAAACTTATAAAAATATATTTGTGCAAAATGTGACCATTTTCTTGTTTTGTAGTTATTTTCATGGTTACACCAATTACTCTTAAGAAGTATTATTATGGTATCTCAACCAAAACATTTGAATTTCTAACGTAGATTTCATGTATTGCAAAATAAATAAGCACAAACATGTTCAGGTTTTATCCTGTGGGAAATACAGTATAGGATATATTGCGAAATTGAAAGAACTAAATCTAGTTCAAACCATAAAAATAATAAATGGCCAACTGCATGGTGTAACAGCTGTGGTTGTTTGCCTGGTCTGTAGGCAATTGCATGAGTTAAATTGATTTCAGCCCATGGCATCAACCAGTAGGTTTTAAATTGCACTTGCAGAGCTCCGTGCTGTAGCAGCCGAGTCCAAGCTGCATGTTTTAGCTCTCGGGAAAACCAGCCAACCGGGTGGAGAGCAGCAAGTAGAGTTAAGTGCCTTGCTCAAGGGCACAAAGACTAAAGAGTGGTGGTGAGCCTTTCGAGAGTTGAACCCACAACCTCCTGATTATGAACCTAGTAGCTAACCATGTAAGCACTGATCTCCCCATGGTACCCTAGGTCTGAAATCTTACAATACACAGAGGTTAGGGAATGCACGTATTCCAAAACATCCACTCTTCTTAAAAAATCAACTTATAAATAAAATTCACTCAAAAGTGGCGTAAAAAATTACTTAGAAAATTTGTATTTATATGTCTTCTAAACCTCTCACAAATCGTTTTAACAAGTTGAATGATCTTGTTGTGTTTTTCCCTGGAAATAAAAGTAAAAAAAATGAAAATAATCTTTCGGAGATCACTGCAATTCTTGCTGCGATCAATGAATTTAATTTGTTTGCGAAATTCAGACAGTTTATATTAGTAACAGCTGTCGATATATATCATCCTAGTCGTCTGTGCGATCGATTGATAGAACAGCCCAATCGTATCGCTCATAGCAGGTTGTAAAGGGTGGCGTCAGAACCATGGTCTTACTCATCGGCGAATCTTGTTGTTATCAGAATAAAAGCTGTGGCGAAGTCAGTATTGTGAGATTTATCTGGTCAGATAGTGGTGGCAAGTCGGAGAGAAGAGATGTGGCACAATTGGATGATCTCTGACAGTTTGTGCGATTTCTGACAGTTTGAGGATTTTATGCAATTAAAGAGGTTGAATAGCGCCTCCAGAAGCAAGCAACAGCGCCACCCGTAGCAGAAATAAGAACTGCTTAGTGACGTCATGGTTTCCATATACGGCATCTCATTTGCATATTTTTACAACCTTATTTACTACGAGTTATAAATATGCCAGTAGCACGTGGATCATGCCGGGCGGCGCTGTCAGGTGTTTCCACTATGGGTTACATAATCGGCTACAAAGAGCCCAGTGTTCTAGTAAATGAAGTTAGCAATGATAGCGAAAGAATGTTAGTGTATGTTACGCAGTCAATAGCGATAGTAGTGAGTTGGAGAGAGGAGAAAATGGAAAATGGAGAGAATAGTAGTATGGATTTCGAGTCCCAAGAAGAAACTTTGCAAAGTTTTCATCAAACTGATAATCATATTCCTTCCTTCTCTGTCTCCAACAATTAAAAGTTGCTGCAGTCAGCCTGATGCGTTTATCCGCGAGCGAATCGACGAGACAAGCATTTTTCAAGCATCCGAATGGTACCTTACAGATCCGCAAGGGGCGCGTTACCGAAAATGTTGCAAAAATCAATAACGTGATCGTAAATATTGTCATATTTTTCAAAATGAGAGTATGTAAATGATACGCAGACGGTAAACCAATGAACGGCCAGTATCTATTGAACCTTACAAGTGATTTGGGGGCCTTGAAACTCCTTATATTTATCAATGAAACCTTATTCCCGCCTAAGGTTTTGACCGGGCCGTCCAAAACTCCCCATTTTTTGGCGGGCCATTCCCTTTAATCTCAGACCCTGGAATAACGTGCTGAATTTGAATTAGTACTCCTAACATTTGTATCTAGGAAGATTCCGACCGTATGCTAATTAGTCTAATTAGCATTACCAGTAGCAGCTGGAATCAATTCATGTCTGGATATGCACATGTTCGCCTTACCAGGGCACCACTATTGAAACAATAACACGCTTTGAAATATTTACCGTGTTTCCATTGGTGTCTTGGACTAACCGTTTGTAACGATCATGACAGTTGGAAAAGTTCCTAACCGCCACAAGATGTTTAATTAATCCGTGTCTCAAACATTTTGTGTGCAGTGTCATTCGGATATTTCATTTCTGGATGTATTCAACTGTACTGTTCAAATATGGATTATCGATTCTCTGATGACATGCTTGGATGTTCAATGTAGCTATTGCCTGAAGATTTTGTCGTAGTCAAGTTTATTTCACTGCAATCTACATCAATTTTGACACACTTTTAGGCAGTTCATCGAAAAATACTTTGGGAAAATCACAATATTGACTAGCATTTTAAAACATTTTGCTCAGAATCAGCTCAACTTTGTAACATACCGACATTGCTCCCTACTGGTGCTCGGGAACCGTTCTAACAATTTGGTGCTCAATAAAAGCTCAATAAAAGCTCAATGCTTCTATTCATGGATGAGAAAAGCTCAACTCGATTTGAAAGCTAAGCTTCTGTGGAATCGACTAAACTAAATGTATAAAATGCGTCGCGATAAGTCTCTGACCACGTTGAATTTGTTCCGCGAGTACAAGGATTTGGATCGTGTGGCTGAGTTGAAATTGTTGCAGAAAAAGTTATATGAGGTAAAATATTATCATCTTACTTGTCTTTATTTTTTATGATGCTGAGGTGTCAATCAAATGGCATGTTATGACTCAAATGCCGTAATATGGTCATATATATCTTAGAGTGTCTGCATGTAGCATTGGACGCTTTAAGATATCACTAGTTCTCTGAGAACACACACCGGCCCTCATGCTTTTCACTGGTAAAAATGATTAATAAAAAAGACAAATGATAGTCAAATCGATTGATAGTAACGATAACTATAATCGTTAGCATTTGAATGTTGCATTGAGTGATAGAGCGGAATCATTATCATAAGCGTGTCGCCGCTAACACGAGTGTAACATCAATTCTGCATGCGCTAATGCCGCTAACGATTATATCTCGTTATAATTAATAGGCAACAAAGTGATAGTATCGTCATCTGAATGGTTTCAAGTCCCATTACTCTATTAGTCATGTTTGTGTAGTTTATGGTACGCTGAAGTTGTCCAGAAAGCAACATTTGCAAATTCGTTCTCGACAGTGACGCTTGGCCAATGTATGATGTTTCTCGAGTTCGAGTAGAGGACCCCGGTTAATAGCGTCATGACTCTCAGCACCAGTAAGTTGATGTACATGAATGAATGCACACCAGGTTTTAAAAAAGGCAATATTTCACTTGACAAAAACTTCCATTTTACCGACTGTTCTTGCCATCACTGGCTAAGCATTTCACAGGGAACCTATACTCTCAGAAAAAAAACAGAATTACCCTGAATCTAGGATGAGAAAAGAGAAATTCGAACTGGGAGACCGCTTAAAAGTAGATGCAGGACTATCTGTGTTTTACGAGCTAGTTCGAATGAACGTCTGCAAAAAAAACCAGCGCAGTAGATAACTTAGAATGCAAAAATGGAATCACCTTGTACTCGTGAGTCGGGCAACTGCTAATCCTGTCTATCATCTTATTTCACAGGTTCTGCCTACAGTCCTCAGATATATATACGAAATCCTGTAAAATATTTATTGCGATGATTTCTCATGTGAATTTCCTTCTATCGTTGCAGGGTCTGACCGGCTTCGATGAACTACGACGGTATATCAAGCAGGGAAATGAATTCTGTAAAGAGGTCGCGCTCCTCATGCAGGAGAGGGCGGATGTTGAGGCCACGTATGCCAAAAGTCTCACGAAGATTAGTAATAAGTTACAGAAGCAGGCTAGCAACTGTCTTGGGTAGGTATTCCGTGAAGTTCAGGCCTTCCAGATGCTTGGTTTTCACACCTTTTAACAGTGCAAGAGGGTGCCACATGCCCTAATGTTATCAGAACAGTTCACAAAAATATACTTCACAAAAAACAAGGTTTTTCCAAACTGTTCTGCAACTCAGAATGCCTAATTCTCCACCCAAATCCCATAAATTATTACGCTGAAACTCCTAATTATGTCAATTTTTGGCAAAGATGCTCAGGATATACATGTATGGACTTATTTGCTCACTGTACATCTATGTACTGTTATATATGACGTGTAAGGTATAATGGGGGTAATTGTAGCCCTGGTATAATTGTAGCCCCTGCCTATGATATTGATTGATATCCCATGCATCAAACAATGCAGGGGCTACAAATAAACCAGGGCTTAAACTACCCCATTCTACCCTATGTCAACTGTTTTGTATTTGTAGCTGAACACAGACACTTGCTTGTCGTTGAATATATCCACTGCATGTATATAAACGATTGCAGTCAACAAGTATCATATGCATATTTCATTCAAGTAGATTGGGCCTGAATATTCAATATAGCAAGTACAACATAAAGTTGACTTCTATTACAGTTACACACTGCTATGAAAAATACTCTTGTTTCGCCGCTCTAAGACTATTTCTGAATATTCTGGTCCCAATCTTCAAAATATGTAGATGTTTGTTTGATGCTATTCAACCTGTTCAACTTGGATAGAATGTGTTTTTGACACCAAGTTGTCGAATGGTCAGGATATAATCAACCAGTCTTAGATCTCTGAAACTGGAGTATATGATTTGTAGTTGTAGTGTCAGTTTAGACGCAGGACATTGGTAAAAATACAACTAAATTGCTCCCCCCCAAGATAAGATGTTGATCGCAACCACCTCCCCAGAACAATCTTGAGAAATAAACTTGATGGCATGTAGTGCCAATCAGGTTATTGAGATCAGTATCATTATTCAGATATGATGGCATAGTATGGTGGGACCTGTGAGTGCACTCTACACTAGAGTGTCAGAAAAACATCAATATCAGACAGAATTTGTCTTTGTTTATCCTTGTGCAATGCTAAGTAGCATTTGTATCATGACCGATTATGACCAGATAGGCAAGCGTTGCAGATATCCTGGTGAAGAACAGCTCATTATATAGCATTTGTTGGGTTTGATGTTATGTAGACTGATGCTGGCCCTTACCACATGCATTGTTGATACTAGCCTATACCCGTGGCACGGGCCACTGATGTCTTTATGGATGGGTTGCCTGTGTGTTATTTTAAAGGTTGACAGGTCAAATATACCATCCCAAGTAAGGCAGTGGCAAAGCGCTCGGAAATGTTCTCAATGGACATTTGGATCTTCTGCTGAAAGTGAATATACCCATTCCCCTCCCCAAGCTGTAAAAATCAGTCGAACTGCTCAGGGAGATTATACTTTGTCCACATCTTCTAACCACCATCTCTTTCACTGCAGCTCCCTGGCCGTGGCCTGGTTAGGCGTCGCTACCAGCGTGGAAGCAGAGGCCGACCTCCACAGGAACCTGTCGTCAGCGTTAGTGGAAGACTTGCACAAACCGGTGAAACAGCTCAGTGAATATATACACAAAACAAGAAAACCTGTAAGTCATCAATAATGTAAACGCAGAAGGACTGATGGCTGTTCTGTTTTGAAGTTTCGTAAAAATACCACCTTTAGCATACCTTTGATTTTGTGTTTTGACAACCCTGTGATAGTAATTTCAATAAGACTTTCTTACGATATGCAGCCACATATTTTGGCGATTATCTGTAAACGTGAATGCGAAAACAAACGCCACATGAAACATTTCTGATTGTAAAACGATTGTGCTCGAGGGTCAGAACAATATCTTGGTGCAAGTTTCTTGTGAAGTTTCCACTCAATAAACTAACTATTCCATATTCCGTTCCAGATTGAAGCAACAGTGGACAAGTCCATGAAAAACTTGATGGATAAACGAAATGAAGAAATGAGGGTAGGTAGCCCCTTGTCAGTTGTACTTGTAGACGAAGTGTTCAAGTTAACGAAGTTCAAGATCACATTCATTTGGACGTATGATCAATTATGATATCCGTTTATTTACAAATTGTTTTCATATCATTTCAGTCCAAGAAAAGTGCCTTTGGTTGTGCGAGAGACACAGAAAAAGTAATCGACCAAACACGAGATGTCAAAGCGGGGAAGGGGAAATTTACAGATAAAGACCTAGCAAGGGTGAGTTGTGCTTCAAGAATTTATGCCAGACTGGCGGTGCTTGGTTGTCTTTGCAATTCCGCTGGGGGTAGGCCAAAAATGCTGATCAAAACAGAGGTGTAAGTTGACGGTTTTTGATTGATTTGAGGTTTACCCGAGCGGTCTTGTTTGAACCAACCAAGGACCTACTGCGAGGTATGAATTCCTATCAAAGGGCTCATAGTGAACGTTTGCCATCAGATTTGAGCCCAGCGGTCCTTGGTTTTGACACCAAGGATTGTTATGATCAGACTTAACGGACTTAACGGACTTTCCACTACAAACAGTGAAAGTCTGCAGCCAAGGCCTTTTAGAATTGAGTGTTAGGCAGAATTTCTAGCTGAACAAGCCAAACTATGCACACACCTGAAGATCCATCGGTAATCAAATTTTGATTGGCATTCTAAGGTCTCTTCTAATCTAAAGGAACAGTAGCTTGAAGATACATTTATCCCAAGGCCAATGTTAGCTTGTTTAAGTCATACGTAGCCATCAAGCAGTTATTCTGACCTAACTTTCAGATGGAGAAAAAGGGAAAACACTCGGAGGACAACTTGCGTAAAGCAGACAAGGATTATCATGATAGTTGTCAAAAAGCCGAGGGGGCACGGCAGGAGTGGGAATCAGCTGTATATAAGGTTAGTGAGTCATTTTCTCCATGCCTCCAGGTGCAGCCTGACTGGACTTTTCAGAGTCTGTTGATGGAGAGACTTGTCGAGCTTGTACTGAATGACTCAAAAAATGACTGAGTTTGTTGAGGCACAGCTTGTGATGGATGACTCAAAAAATGACTGAGTCTGTTGAGGCACAGCTTGTGATGGATGACTCAAAAAACGACTGAGTCTGTTGAGGTACAGCTTGTGGTGGATGACTCAAAAAACGACTGAGTCTGTTGAGGCACAGCTTGTGATGGATGACTCAAAAAATGACTGAGTCTGTTGAGACTTACCTTGTTATGGATGACTCAAAAATGACTGAGTCTGTTTAGGCACAGCTTGTGATGGATGACTCAAAAAACAACTGAGTCTGTTGAGACTTAGCTTGTTATGGATGACTCCAAAAAAATGTCTTTCTCACTGAATTTTTTCTTTGGAGACTATATGCTTTCAACAGTCATAGTACTTGCCAGACAAGAGACTTAAAACTACTTGCTTTATTGACGTAACTTCAAATGTTTTCAGGGAACCAACCAATTACAGTCATTAGAAGAAGAACGAATTAGTCAGCTCCAAGACGCGCTCAATAAATATAACAACCATATATCTGTGATGGGACCAAAATTAATCAAAGTAAGTTAAAAATCACGAGATTCGCATTTTGAAGTTTTCGATCAGTTTCGTAGAGTACATTTTTGTCTGACTAAAACTATCCTTTTGTAGGTCTGTGACAACATGGGCGAGTCCGTGAAGACTGTTGATATACAAGCAGATCTGGCTTCCGTTGTTGATGAGAAGGGTTCGGGACAGAATCAACCGGAGCAGATATTGATAGAGTGCTACGTAAGTACAGTGGGGCTCCTGCCATCCCTCGATCCCTTGTCAAAGTTTGCTGCTGTTATTGATGAGAAGGCTCCAGACAGAATCAACCTGAGTAGATATGGATGTTCCCCTAAATAAACCCCAAGGAATTGATTCCAGATAACTTTTAGGATTTGAGAAATGAGAGTGGATATTATGATGAGAGAAATGAAAGTGTGATAAATCCACACCGGTCCTTCTTGTTCATCCCCGATTGTTCACATTCTCTGTGTTCCATTTGTTTACTTTTTACTCTTCCGTCATCTTTTAACCACATTGTCCAATCATGGTACCGTATTGAATTTATAGTCTCGATGTTCAGAGTTGCAACCGTAATCGCAAATCTTCAGTCAAATCTGCAGACCAAAACCTTGGCATTCCTTGGATTCCATGTTTTCGACATTCTTTAAAATCTGCATGGCCCTACGCCACAGAAAAAACCATCACAATAAGTTGATGTTTTCTATTTTACAGGCTGAGGATCTTGGCAGTCCCATGGACAAAGAGAGACGCATATACGCGCTGCGGACATACTTATATTACTTAGAAGCCGATATTGAACGGGAGCAAAAAGGACGGGAAGGTGTCGAAAAATTATTAGACGTTTATCGGAATAAGCCAAATTATGGTGACACGGAAACACAGGACGATGTAAAAAATAAATTAGCCGGGGTGAGTAGCATGGATGTTATAGTCAAGTGTGAAGGTGATACTGTGGAGCCTCCCTTAGTGGACACCTCTCTATTAAGGACACTAGTTCTGGTCCCAAATTGGCTGTTTTCATTCAATTTGACCTCTCTAATCAGGACACCTCTCTATTAAGGACAGCACTTGTCAGTCCCGAGGGTGTCCTTGATAGAGAGGTTCTACTGTAGTTTCTTTTCCCAACCACTGTAGTTCAGAGTTTTTCTTCAATGTTTGATTCTACATTTTCAGCTGAATGCCACAATGAACTTCCTGGAAGCGGGTAAATATAAGATCACATCTGCGATGGCGGCCGCGAATGGTGAACCAAAACCTGAGTACACATTCGCCCAATATATCGAGCGAACGAAAGACAAACAAGTAAGCCATAAAAACATGCTTGATCAAATAAATTTCATTTGAGCAATACACTGCCCTTCCTGGGCCACAGTTGGTATCAAATCAATTGATGCATCATACGTCATCTGCGGGTTCCTGAAGGGAACCCTATTGTGGGCCCTGTTACGAATCTAGCTAATCGACCTGTGCAGGAAATGAGGAGGTTCATTCTCATAGCCGTAGAAAATGCAAAAGGTAGGCTAATCACTGGTCATGCGAACCTCTTTAACGGGTGGGTAGCTTTCTGTGATCTGCTCTGGCAAAAGTAGGCCCTTGGGGTCAAAGATGGATATGAGTTATTGGCATGGGGTGAAATTGCACAAAATTCTGTTTAAAATTATCTATGGTACCTGTCATTTGCTTTAGAATTCGTTGAGATGTAGACTTAAGAACCAAATGCAATGATGTTAGACCCTTACTTAAGATCAGGACTTTGGCATAATTTCATTTAATGACAAAATCTGATTTCAGGGTCTTCCACAAAGTATACTCCGAGTGCCTCCAGCCTTACGTGGCGAGACTCCAGGCTTTAGATCTACATACAACGTCCCTGGTAGTCGGCCTCCCGCCGTCGGGCGACAGGTAGACTCAATGTATGGTAAGTCCCGATATTACCATGTACAACTATTTTGAGTTCAAAGTGGTACGCCGTTTGCATTAAATCATGGGTCAGGAAAATAGCAGTGCAGTTACACACAATGCTGTAGTGCATTTGTCATGCATGCAACTTGGCTGAAACTTGAATAAAATGCTATTTGTTTATCTGTCCTCAGAGCAGCATTATGAAACTTCACATTCTGTATGTATTTACGCAAAGATTATTTTGTTTTATCCACATCCAATCTCTTCCAATCAGACTTAATGACCCTGTAATGATTGCATTTGAATCAACGTTTTTCTCCTTCAGACGAAGATGAATTTGATAATTACGATGGTGATGATTTTGGTGCTGACGGGGCCGACGGACATGCCGCGATTGGGGAATGTCAGGCGTTGTATGATTACCAGGGGACGCAACCTGATGAACTCACGATTCACGCGGGTTAGTCTTGAATTTCTCTCGATTCTCGTATCCGTCTTTGATAAAGTGTATTGTTGATACTAAGAAGCGTCTAAGCCGAGTGGTCAACACTTCTGGCTCGATGCAAAAGGGCCTTGGTTCTATCCAGGGGAGAAGCCAGGGGCGTATTTCTAGATGAACTGGCGTGGCAGAAACATGAGTAGCTTGCATGGACTCTTCCTCAGGTAAAAGTTGGATTCACCTGGCCGATAAACCCAATTGGCACCTGACCATAGTCATAGTGGCACTTGACAATGCTCATCCCACTTTGGTGGAGGATACTCCCTTGAGAATAACACCTCCAGATGCGGAGCAAATGCTGAAGAAAAACACATTTTTTATTTTTGCGATCGACAAAGATCTAAACAGATTATGAAATGACTTCCTGCTCCGTAATAGAATCAAATTGTATGAGTTCATGCTGAGAGATCATTCTTTTCTTGCAGGGGATATAATTCGCCTAGAGCACAAAGAGGGAGATGGCTGGTGGCACGGCGAACTCAATGGACAGCGAGGAATCTTCCCCGCGACATACGTGAAGGAACTATAGTGCTGGGCGCACTTATATTTCCCAATCCGAGCATTAATTTGGATGTAATGAGAGATTTCATTGCTGCTGGTGTCAAGACTGCTAGCGGTCCATTGTTCCTGGTGTAAGGACTGTGCTAGTGGTTCATTGCCCCTGGTGTCTGGACTGCTAGTGGTTCATTGCCCCTGGTGTCAAGACTGCTAGTGGTCCATTGCCCCTGGTGTAAGGACTGTGCTAGTGGTTCATTGCCCCTGGTGTCTGGACTGCTAGTGGTTCATTGCCCCTGGTGTCAAGACTGCTAGTGGTCCATTGCCCCTGGTGTAAGGACTGTGCTAGTGGTTCATTGCCCCTGGTGTCAAGACTGCTAGTGGTTCATTGCCCCTGGTGTCTGGACTGCTAGTGGTTCATTGCCCCTGGTGTCAAGACTGCTAGTGGTTCATTGCCCCTGGTGTAAGGACTGTGCTAGTGGTTCATTGCCCCTGGTGTCAAGACTGCTAGTGGTCCATTGCCCCTGGTGTCAAGACTGCTAGTGGTCCATTGCCGCTGGTGTCAAGACTGCTAGTGGTCCATTGCTGCTGGTGTCAGGACTGTGCTCGTGGTCCAATAGAATACTGGTCTTTCAGAGTCAGACATGAAGTAATCGACATGGGACCATACGCTAAACCTTTAGAATGGGATTTTTACAGTAGCGACACCTAAATCACAGTGGCATAGAGTCTCTCACTGAACTGATGAACAATACAGTGGTACTGTAATTGTAGGAGGAAACCAGAGCGCCAATGGAGTACCGTATATGTTTCGTCCACTCATGAGTAGATGTGGTACATTTGTGAGATTTTCCATGGCATTCAGTTTCAATCATGACCGAACTCATGACAGAACATGAAATTGTTCAATATCTGGTAGTGTAGGTGATATTGGAGATCAACGTTTTGATAGAAGAGAATTAGAAAAATATATAGGGTGTACCGATAAACTGTGACCACCTTAAAAAATTCGTGTTTAGGCGAGTGCAGGCGCCGTCTGGCTGTGTAAAGATTAAACTCAGATATGCTTGGCAGCGAAAGGGTTAACAAAATTACACTGAATGCTGGGCTTGACTAGAAAATTTTGTATGTACTGTTGTTTTTGTTTTGTTTTGGTATCTCAAGATGAGGTACATGTACATCTTAGAAAGAACCATTTTCTGTCTCAAGCATAGTGCACGTTTAAACAGTTATCAATGAGAAGTTAGATAAAAACAGTGTTTGTTACAAGTAAGCAACATTGTATCTGTTGACTTTTCATAAAGCCATTTTACTGGAGCAATTCTACAAGATGTTGCATGCCATTCTACAAGGTGTTGTATGCAATTTTACAAGACATTGTATGCAAATCCTCAAGATGTATATCGACATGGATGGTCTTATTTTTGCAAAGCTTCTCGGAGCAGTTCTTTGAAATTGTAAAAATGTTTTGAGGTAATGATTGAGAAAATGGCCGTCTCTTTCATATTTTTGATGTCCATTGAATGTTCTGTTCAATTCTCTTTGCGGATGCAAATATTTATGAAATGAATTTCTTGTGCTAAAACAAAAGCAGCTTTGTCGATTGCCGCTTCTTCTTTGTACAGATATGTGTAGTTATTGATGTTGTACATAGATGGCGTAAGCAATACTTAATTAAGCTACGACGTAGGGAGATTTTCGTTGATTTTCTTATGTGCCCCCCCCCGTAAATAAAAGCAGAACTGTTTGCAATCATAACAAAGCAGAAAGAAACAAGAATTATGCAAGTAGGGAACGTTTGGTCAAAGTGGGATATTTTCAAAATTTCGCTCTTGTTTTATAAAAAGGCTTTGTCTGATAAGAAAATGTAAGAATATTTTCCTGACAGGCGCAAAATTTTGAAACACCGTTACCTCAAAAGTGACAAGTTTGGATTCACCACTTCCAAAAAACATCAATGATTTGCTGGCTGTGGTGTTGACATCACACAAATTATTTTTCACAAAAGTAAAAATAAATATTTACAAAAATTGCTTTGTAAATTGATATAGTGCTTGTATTTATTTGCTTCTTAATTGTGTTGCATTTTGGGAATCATAATATACTCATTTACCGAAACAGTTAAGTTATTTAGGCACAAATTTTGGCGTCAAATTTACGACAAGATGGCCAAAAACAATGTGACAGTGCAGAAATGTGTGATGCAGGTTCCCATTTTTGGGGACGCCCTGTATTTACAAGTATTAACTTTAATTTGTCACATTTTACTCAAACTCCAATATATATTGCTGGAAAAAACTGAGGATGAAGTGCTGAAATTCGCAAAAATTCCTTCTTGTGCCTGAAGCTAAAGGGTTTCAAAACACAGCAAGAGGGTTGATTCAGGGCTTGGAGGAGTGCTAACTATTTAGAAATAGCTGCATCTCAGATCATTTAGATTTTTGTGGAATTTTTGCAACACCCTCCTCAATTTGCCTAGAAATATGGCAACTGCATGTGAATTTTCTGTCCATACTAAATATCAATGCTCTGTGACCATTAAATGCTGCTGAATAATTTTTCAAGGACATGTCTTTGGGTATAATTTTACTGTATTGAAGGTGACGTTTGTAATGCTCTTTGGAGAGCGAGGGAACTGTGGAGAATTTGGATTCATTGTACATTTCACTTCAATGTTCAAAAATCTTAATTTTACGTACCGTCACATAGCCCCTAGCAAAAATTGTTGTGATGAAAAACATCTGTGGCCAGGTGTTCCAAGTTACCCCACCATTCAAAATCACCCCATATGAATGCACAGGGTCTATACCTGTATGTTCTATTGAAATTCTTGTTTGAGGCTGGGTTTACATAGGATTCTCTTTTTGAGGCTGGGTTTACATAGGATTCACTTTGCCACTTGTCACAGCTTAAGTGTCACATGTCTCTTGTCACCACAGTTATTGACTTGGTTAGATGTCAATCTGACGTGATATGATAGTGGAAGGCTTTTCTGTGGCCTGCTCTGTGGAAAGGGGCTGCACATTCTTAAAGTCACAAGTTAAAGTGACAATGTGAACTATGTCAACCGACCCTTGTTAGAACTCTATGTAATCTCAGTCTGAGGCTGTATGTGAACCCAATCTGGTGAGAACTCTATGTGAGCCTAGCATTAGGATATGTAGGCTATTGGTTGGCAACATTGCTTGCAAAATAATGTTGATGCTCTTGTGTAGCATGTTATATCTTGTAAATAGTACTAAATACAGAGTAGGGGGGTAGCTACTGGATGTAAAATGTTGTCAGTTTCATAATATCCTGATCTAAAGATGAACTTTTCACAGGAAAGTGAGAGAGGAGGGTTTTTTCAACTTGAATGACTGTAAAAATTGAACAAATACTCTTCTGAATTAAGGTGTTGTGTCCAAATTTCTTGTGGCACAGGATACCAACATGCTCAGTCGACCCCCGCTAATGAAAGACAAACAAGAAATGCTTCTGGCGTCAACAGTGTGTGTGTGTGTGGGGGGGGGGGGGGGGGGGGGAAGGGGGTGATATATGTATAAGATTTTTTAGCTGAAAAGTGCAGAAAATGCCAAAACCCTCCCTAGCAAATGCTTTTACTTCAGTTTTGTACAGAAAGGCCAAGTGTAAATGTACATGGAGTTTCAGATAAAAACATTTGCTAGTCTTTGTTCATATCACCCAGCGTCAAGTGTAAGAAAGAAAAAAATTGCATCAATGTGCTTGATTTATTACAATTGAGTTTGTTTTTTGTATGCCTTTGAGTGCCTCTGCAGAATCCTCTTTCTGATGATGTAATTCGTTGACTTGAGAATGCCAGGTTGTCAGGGACAAGATGGTGTTCTTGGGGCCATTGTCTTGCCAACAGGGTGAGTGAGATGAGACAATTGCCACAATACTGAGTCAGGCCTGACTCCTCTACCGTATGGCCAACAGGGTGAATAAGAGAGATGAGACAGTCACAACCACAGTAAATCCGGCCTGGCACCCCCACCATCTTGCCAACAGGGTGAGAGAGAGAGAGAGATAGAGATTTGAGACAGTCACAACCATAATGAGACAGGCCCAGCACCTCCATCGTCTTGCCAACAGGTTGAGAAAGAGAAAGAGAGAGTTGAGACAGTCACAACCATAATAAGACAGGCCCAGCACCTCCATCGTCTTGCCAACAGGGTGAGAGAGAGAGAGAGCGAGAGAGTTGAGACAGTCACAACCATAATAAGACAGGCCCAACACCTCCATCGTCTTGCCAACAGGGTGAGAGAGAGAGAGTTGAGACAGTCACAACCATAATGAGACAGGCCCAACACCTCCATCGTCTTGCCAACAGGGTGAGAGAGAGAGAGTTGAGACAGTCACAACCATAATGAGAGAGGCCCAACACCTCCATCGTCTTGCCAACACGGTGAGAGATAGAGAGAGTTGAGACAGTCACAACCATAATGAGACAGGCCCAGCACCTCCATCGTCTTGCCAACAGGGTGAGAGAGAGAGAGAGAGAGAGAGTTGAGACAGTCACAACCATAATGAGACGTCCAAACCAATCTGTGTGTATATTACTCCAGTAAGAGCCGTACTTCAAAACGTTCAAAATGTTATGCCAATGTACTCGCTCAGAAAGGACAGCACTTTTTGTAGAGGCTGCCGAATGCCTAATATTATTATTGCCCGTCTTTGATTATTTCTTTCTGTCCACGTGCTATTTTATCAGCAACTAATTAAATTGTATGTCTTCGTTGGTGCTCGACCAAAGTGTGCCTGTCTCATCTCTCTCAAGATGGAGGTGCAACGCCCGACTCATTATGGTTGTGACAGTCTCATCTCGTTTACCCTATTGGCAGAACGATGGAGGTGCCAGGCCTGACTCATTAAGGTTGTGACTGTCCCACCTCTCTCCTCCTGTTGGGAAGACGTTGGAGGTGCCAGGCCGGACTTATTATTGTTGTGACTGTCTCATCTCTTTTACCCCATTGGCAGGAAGATGGAGGTGCCAGGGCCGGACTCATTATGGTTGTGACTGTCTCATCTCTCTCACCTCATTGGCAGGAAGATGGAGGTGCCAGGCCCGACTCATTAAGGTTGTGACTGTCCCACCTCTCTCCTCCTGTTGGGAAGACGTTGGAGGTGCCAGGCCGGACTCATTATGGTTGTGACTGTCTCATCTCTCTCACCTCATTGGCAGGACGATGGAGGTGCCAGGCCCGACTCATTAAGGTTGTGACTGTCCCACCTATCTCCTCCTGTTGGGAAGACGTTGGAGGTGCCAGGCCGGACTCATTATGGCTGTGACTTTGTCATCTCTCTCACCCCATTGGCAGGAAGATGGAGGTGCCAGGCCTGACTCATTAAGGTTGTGACTGTCTCACCGCTCTCCTCCTGTTGGGAAGACGTTGGAGGTGCCAGGCCGGACTCATTATGGTTGTGACTGTCTCAACTCTCTCACCTCATTGGCAGGAAGATGGAGGTGCCAGGCCTGACTCATTAAGGTTGTGACTGTCCCACCTCTCTCCTCCTGTTGGGAAGACGTTGGAGGTGCCAGGCCGGACTCATTATGGTTGTGACTGTCTCATCTCTCTCACCCCATTGGCAGGAAGATGGAGGTGCCAGGCCCGACTCATTAAGGTTGTGACTGTCCCACCTCTCTCCTCCTGTTGGGAAGATGTTGGAGGTGCCAGGCCGGACTCATTATGGTTGTAACTGTCTCAACTCTCTCACCCCATTGGCAGGAAGATGGAGGTGCCAGGCCTGACTCATTAAGGTTGTGACTGTCCCACCTCTCTCCTCCTGTTGGGAAGACGTTGGAGGTGCCAGGCCGGACTCATTATGGTTGTAGCTGTCTCAACTCTCTCACCCCATTGGCAGGAAGATGGAGGTGCCAGGCCTGACTCATTAAGGTTGTGACTGTCCCACCTCTCTCCTCCTGTTGGGAAGACGTTGGAGGTGCCAGGCCGGACTTATTATGGTTGTTACTGTCCCAACTCTCTCACCCTGTTGGCAAAACGATGGAGGTCTGGGCCTGTCTCATTATGGTTGCGACTGTCTCATCTCTCGTTCTGCAGGTGCCACAAATGATGATATGGTTAAAAGACCGAACAGATCAGGACAAAAGTCGTGCTGGACTGGATGAAAAAGCAGGCACTTCATCTGGCTTCGGGAAAACAGAACTACATGGTGCCACATAGTCTACACATGGGACATGAGGATGTCCAGAGAGGACAAGGTCCCTTCTTGGTTCAAGAGTACTATGAGAAGAGTAAAACAAGAGGCCCAAGGGCCTGGCGCTCAGCTGAAATGGCTAGGTGAAGGCAAGGGCCAAGTGTAGTACCCTGTTATTATGAGGCAACGTAAAGCTGTAACGTCTAGCACGCAGAAGTGCTGGTACGAAAGACCTTCTTGCTATATCAGTGCATGCTGAAGTACTGAGTTGACGTCACCCTGCTATTATGAGTAGTGGGGTGTGTGATGACGTCAAGGAGTTGTGTGGTGACGTCAAAGAGTGGAGTCCTTGTATTCATGCAGCGTAGGTGGAACTAATAACATGCACATGGACACAAGGTACATAATTATTACAGTGTATTTTGTGAGGTGGGGCCTGGTGCTTTACAATGGTCAAATGAACCGACTGTTGTCTGGACATTGATAAAGTGGATGCAGCCAAATGTTTGGGATGGTCTTTTTTGTATGTGAAGAAAAGAAGATAAAGAGTTGGTTAACAAAATGAACTTTATTGGTGCGGCAGATATTTGATGCCTTTCGGCAGATATTTGAATCCTTTCGGCAGATATTTGTTGCCTTGCGGCAGATATTTGATAACGCTCTCCGGGAATGGAAAGCAGTAAAATGAGTAAGCACATCTTACTCTGATGTGGGAACGGTTTATGCCTGTTTCGCCTATTCCTGTTTCGCCTATTCCTGTTTCGCCTATTAAATTCCTGTTTCGCCTATTCCTGATTCGCCTATTCCTGTTCCGCCTATTCCTTTTTCGCCTATTTCCTGTTTGGCCTATTTCCTGTTTGGCCGATTTCCTGTTTCGCCTATTCCTGTTTCGCCTACTTTCCAGTACCCCTACAATAAATCGACTCTCCCACGGGGAACCTTAGGGATGCATGTCCATTTTATGGGGAAAATGTGAGGGGACAATTGGATGATGTTAACGATGTGATGACAATTTGACTAATCAAATGCCATCAACTTTGTTAACAAACCATGCCATGACCGTTTTGAAAGAGTCACCTTGAAAGCGGGAACAGTCCGGGACTTATTTGACCATAGGACCATAGGACCATACTGACACACAGTAAAAACTAATAGATTAAGTAGAGTAAAGCAGTCGTTTATTTTATGAAAACTGAATTCATGAGTTTTTGATAAAAATACATAATACTGTACATTCTCATAATTATTTGATCAAAATCAGCTGTAAAACCCATGTCATAATATACATGTAGGTACAGCACATATAAAGTCAAACAAGGTGGAAAATACATATCATGATATTATGTCAGACAAGGTAACTGATGGCATCAACGTAACTCATTATGTCCCTCTCTCCATTGACGTATTGTTCTTTGAGGCGTAACATGCGTTCGTCAATGCGTACATATGTGGCTCTCCTCGGGTTTGGTCGGTTAGTCAGGGACGGTTCATATTCCTACGTCTGTGGGGAGGTTAGCAATACATTTGAATAGGCGAAACAGGAATAGGCGAAACAGGAATTAGGCGAAACAGGAATAGGCGAAACAGGAATTAGGCGAAACAGGAATAGGCGAAACAGGAATTAGGCGAAACAGGAATTAGGCGAAACAGGAATAGGCGAAACAGGAATAGGCGGAACAGGAATAGGCGAAACAGGAATACACCGTGGGAACAGCAAGTGCTTTACTGGACTTGAAATGTGCCAACGACTCCTCTTGCAATAACCAACAACAGTTAATCTGTAAAAAAGAGAAGAGAAATTAACAATGACTGAATAAAAAAGGGTGACATAGACGGGGACATGTACACCACCGGATACAGTCTGTGCTTGATCAGGCATTTGTCAGATGATATCCTGAATCCGGTTTACCGTCCACCGCCCGCATGCCGTTTTAACCCCCCCGCCAAAATATTTTCCAAAAAAATCATTATTTGGAAAAAAAATGGCTCAGTAAAGCATGAAAGACATACAACATCGTAAACATAGCGTATTACTACAATTCTGATGAGTTTCGAAGAGTTTGGGGGTGGCTACCAATTTTCTACCGCGAAACATCGATGTCGGCTCATGCCCAGGATTTACCGAGAAAACTCGAAGATGACCGAACATTCCCGAAGGTGAGTGCCACAATCTGCCTCACGACGTTACCAAATTTTATATTCCCGGGTATATTTCTACCTTTCCCGAGTTCACAATAAAAGAAATAAACAATCATCCATCAAATACAATAGTCACTGATTGATATTTCGTCGATTGTATCATATGATGGCGTGATATGTTGTTGGTATAGACTGATTTGCAATCACTCGCCTGGCTGTCATGATGAGCAGACCGCATGCAATGGGCGATACTGCAGCGCCGTCTATAAATTCGCGTTGAGCAGTTGGTGGTTTGAAGGATGGAAGGGGTATGGGCCGTGAAAACCGCAAAAAAGCGGTCGTATACCTCGAATAGACGTTGGGTGGCACTTTACATGTTTTTCGGTGCGCGGTCGTGCCTCAAATAGACGTCTTCATATGTTTTTGTAAGCGGTCGTATCACATATAGACGTTGGGTGGTGGCGCTCGCGCAAACTTGCCTCACATGTTTTTGTGAAAACGCGGTCGTATAAAAAAACATACGTTGGGTGGCGCTCGAGACGGGTCATCCTATTTTGCGTCCAGTGGCGTACAACGCGAAATAATAGGGTGTATATGGTTAAAAATGTTTTCAAGCTCCTAAAACACTTTCAATAAACAAGATTTACAAGTTTGGTGGAGTTTGCAAACCTAGTTTTTGAATAATCATCACCAGAAAACGATCTTAGTATGCCAACCTGATGCCAGATCTCGATTCCGCTTTTGCTATAAACCCAAGGAACGGCAGCTAAAACAAACATGGTGTCCAGTACTTTTGCTGGACGCATACTAAAATCGTTTTCTGGTGATGATTATTCAAAAACTAGGTTTGCAAACTCCACCAAACTTCTAAATATTGCTTATTGAAAGTGTTTTAGGAGCTTGAAAACATTTTGCTAAAATACCAACCACCACTTCAATAATTTTCTGAAAATTTTAAAACTACGGATACCAAAAGAAAACCTCTGGCTTCAATTGATTAAAAACTATAGGCAAATTTGAAAAGATCCATCACTACTCGACGTTTTGATAAAAACATATGCACCCGATGGTCATGAACATCGAAGATACAGCTGGATAAAAATTTGATATTTTACTTGCCACATCAACACCGAAAGCGTTGATCTGCAGCCGCCATTTTGATACCTGGCGAATAGTAAACCTCGTCGATAGATGACGTCATTGGGCGGGAATTTGAATTGACGAAAAACATTCTAAGGCACATTGCGCCCCCTGCTGATAAAAATTTCAACTTTTTAAAAAACTTATAATTACATAAAATTTTCATCATAATATTAAAGCATATTGTGACTGATTCTAATGTGCCGAGGCCGAGATAGGGCAATTTCTTTTACGGCGTCTCGCTCGCAGGAAGTAGGTCGAATTGCGCTCATTTTTGGTTTCTGATCAGAGTTCACCAAGATCTACAACTACTATAAATCTGAAGTGTCTGGCTTCAGTCGTTACAAAACATCGGGGTATAGTTGAACAGATGGACTCACTCACTCACTCAAAAACTCATAATACTTTCCTGGCTTATCTCATTGTTAAGCCCGATAATCCCGCTAACTAGGCTTAAGGGGCCTGTGGTTTGTCATGATAAAGAACGAAGCAATGTTCTGTCTTTTCCATTTTAATACAGAAATACAAATTACCGGAAAATACAATAAATGCATACAGTAAAATAACATTGGATATAAAACAAATTGTCATCGAGAAGATGTATGCCCACATCTTCTATATCTTAGTTTGCATAGTTAACTACTTGCACCTATTTTTAATAACAACTATAAGCTCACATGATTGTTGACCAATTTAATGCAGCATAGAGCTATGACCAATTGAATGCAGCATAGTGCTGTAACCAATTAAGTCCATAGAGCTATGAACAAATGAATGCAGCACTCGAGCTGTGACCAATTAAGTCCACAGAGCTATGACCAATTGAATGCAGCAGTGCTGTGACCAATTAAGTCCATAGAGCTATGAACAAATGAATGCAGCACTAGAGCTGTGACCAATTAAATGCTGCATAGAGCTATGACCAATTGGCATTCAACTGGTCATAGCACTATGCTGCAATCAATCACCCTTTTTGTTTACCTCAGTAATTCTGTTTCTGTATTTGAAGCTAAACGTGCTGTAACGAAACACCCAAAGCTCCTTTTAGAGAGTGTCCAGCAAAGGCGTCGGTAGCTCAGTTCACAGTTGTGTTTCTTCAATCTCCTTTTAGAGAATGATAACGCACACAAGAACCTTGACTTAAACTGCGTATAAGTGTACTTGTACCAGATAGGCAGTTCCCTGATTAGTGCCATCACCTAGTCAGTGGTGAATTCCTCAGTGTGTGAAAGCCAACACGACAGAAGAGATCTTTAGTGGGTAGGTCAGCTCATTCTGCAGTTAAGATCACTTTCAAAATTTAACACAGAATACAAGTAGATGTAATTTTCATTGACATAAACATGATTGAAAACATTAATAACGCAAAAATGAATCAACGGAAGACACGATGCTCGTGCATCTTTCAGCTCAGCCGTGATGCCTCTTGCACAAAGCACACTGGTTTAAAATTGGCCTTTGGAAGGGGGATCGCCCCAGAAATAACAAGGAGAAATTAAAACTTCGCTACAGGGTGTAACTCCTGATGACATGAGTAAAGAATTCCTATCATCAACTCAGACACTCAGATACCTCAAAGCTCAGGGTAAACAGATGCTCCACGCATCCCAAAGAAAAAGATACGGTTACATGTCAAGAGTGCCAAGTGTACGACCTCCAACCAAGTGATTCCTCCCTAGCGTGTGTCTGGAGACTTGCATTTGGACTTAAGCGCCAAACCAATTTTACCCGTCAAATCATTCAAACTCTGATGCAACTTGAACAACGCATTACTTGGCAACTGCGACAACATATCAACCGTAAAATCATGTGTCATTATTTCGAAGCATTCCAAATGAACACCCTTGTCGCCATTTTTCAAAAACTTCTTAAATTCGACCATCTGGTTTTGTTCAATCTCTTTCTGCACCTCCACCTCTTTGACAGGATCACCCAAATTACAAATAGAAATGTTTGAGGATTCCTCAATAGGTGGCGACTCTAGCTCAATAGCAGAATCTTTCTCAGTTGTCAACAATGACGTCTGCTTGTCTTTCTTCAAGTTATTGTTATTGTCCGGCTCCTCATTACCACCAAATTCTACCGCTGTTTTGCCTGTCATTTCTGAATCCACTTTTTCTACGACAACACAGTTCAACTCGGAAACCGATACTGTTCTGGAACCCAGAACTTCATCCTCACGTTTGACTTCCGATTTTTCCAACACAACACACTCGGATTCTGAACTCTCAGAGCCTGGATCCAAATTCAAGACAACCTCTTCAACTACAGCCTTTTGATCAACATCCGTGACGTCCTCATTCGATTCACTCTTTTCTGAGAACTCGACCGACTCAGATATCACCACAGTGTCATGACCTGCTGCTTTATTTTCCTCTCCAGGTAAGGTCACTTCAACTAATTTTTTCCAACTCTGCAGCGCCTCATTCGAGCTTTCCATCACCATTTCAATAGTAGTGTCCATCTCTTCTTCTTCATCCGTGACAATATCTGTAACGATATTTTATGAGCTGGTTAGAAATATTCAAAATTTGGAGCTGAAAATGTGTATTGTCAAAGTGACGACAGAAATGTCTAGTTCTTTAGGTAGCCAAAAAATAAAGTCAGGGGTGCTATTGCAATATAATACCAACAGTTAAGCAGGATAGAGGCTTCCATCATAAGATTGTTAACAGCTACGTGGGGGAATCAAGGAGCAGCTCCATTTATGCTTCAAGGAAACAGGTTGTTCTACCTCACTTCTGATTCCCACAACATCTTCTTCTTCTTCAGCGTTCGCTCTGCACTTGGAGGGGTCATTCTCCTAGGAGTAATCCTCCTCCAAGGCGGGATGAGCGTATCCTACGTACCACTACGGTTAGGTGCCAATTGGGTTTATTGGCCTAGTGGTCGACTTTGGCGAGAGAGATAGAGTCCACGCAAGCTACTCATGTTTCTCACTTGGTGGGGTCTTAGCTTGCCCTAGCATAGACACCAGGTACAAGGAACCTCGGTTTTGAGTCTCATTTGAAGGACTGTGAAGAGCCAGGAATTTTAGTTCCTTGAAAGCCACGCCGGTTCATCCAGACATACGATCCTGGGTTCTCCCCGGGATCGAACCCGGGCCCTATTGCGTGGTGGCCAGCAGTGTAAACCACTAGGCCATGAGGCTCCTTACCTCACTTCTGATTCCCACAACATCAACAGCCACAACGTCACAAGCTTATGCCTTACCTTTCGCTGGTGAGAGCGTTTCCAATTCCTTCTCGACACTCGGAAGTTCCTTCAACGGAGATCCCACAGTCTCTTCAGATGATTCCACACAGTCATACACCACTTCTGCAAGAAATAGACAATAATGACTAACGAGAAATAAAACTAGTTTCCGAGTTACCAATTATTGGTATCGCTAGTCAGGCTGCAAGCAGAAGCAAATGGACAGGAATTGCACACCATGAATCTATTAGCTTGACACCTGACACTTAGTTCATTAGAAGAAAACGAAATTCGAACTCTCTTGAACAGAATGTTTGATTTTGGTTGCTTTAACTGACCTAACACAATGGAACGTGGCATTACCTTTTGTCGGTGAGAGCGTTTCCAATTCCTTCTCGACACTTGGAAGCTCAATCATCGAAGATGCCACAACATCAGGATCTTCAGCTGAATCAACACGATCATATGCAATTTCTGCAAGAAATACGCAAAATTTACTTAGAATACCAAAACTAACTGCGTGAATCTCAACATATATACACATTTCTTGGTCTAAAGTGAATCTGGTAAACCCATATCTAGGTCTAAAGTGCAAAAAGAAATTTTTGCCCACTTCCTTGAAGGTAGGTATTCGGAGCCCAATATTTCAGGATTGGAAGTAGAAGCCTGCATAATACCTACCGGTTTCTTCAATTTCGGCCACTTTCATGTCGGCAACCTTCCCAAGCATCATGACATCCTTCTTCAATTCCCATTTGCTTTTGTACTCATCCAATACGCTTCTCATTGTGACAAGTTTTGGCGTTTTTATCGGAAGTTGATGAATTTCATATTCGGAGAGACTGCACAAGTTGCCGATTGTCGTAATGTTGCGGGCCTTCATTAATTTTCCAAGTCCTCTGGACCTATTGGGTTAAAAAGAAGGTTGGGAGATATACTCGATTGTTCCATCTATTTTGCTTCACACAGTAGAACCTCTCTATCAAAAGCAACTAAATGGATTCAGGATTAAATAAACTACACCAGCTAACCAAAATCACAAAAGATCACAAGTCCTAAAGTCCTTTTAATCTGGACCACATCAACCCCACCGAGAGACTGGCCACACGGCCATACGGTGCATTGATAGAGATAAAGCTCCGAGGATCAAGGGGTAACAAGGACGTCAGCCAGGTTTATTTGAGACACGAACCTGGTTGTGTATTATAGCCACAAAAAGAAAATCGAACTCCAAGAAGAAGAGGAAGAGGAGGAAGAAGACCTACCACATAGATGATGTCAACTTAGGGACTATGTTCCCAACAGGCTCCTCACACTTTGTCAACTCTGGGTAAAATGGGCCGGTGCAGTTGAGCTGGGATTCTTGCGTGCTCTGGCAGCTCATCGGGGAAAGGGAAGGAGAAGGCGAAGCTGGTAAAGCCTTGAGGCGTTTCTGAAAGAAGTTAAAATCATAAGAGTTTCATGAAATTTAGAGAAGGTGGTGTCATTTTAACAGAACTCTTCTTTGGGTCAATCCAGAGCAGAACAGAACAGAGCAACTGCATAATGCTGGTTTTCTGTATCTCAAGTCCTTTGCTGAACACAAAATAATTTGGGTTAGTCCCTCTCAGTCTCATCCCCGTAGATAACGTTTCAAAATCGATATAACTTACCACAGCTCTCGGGGCAGTAAATGTGTCCGTGCAACGACTGGGACTGATCACACAACTATTGTCACTAACAGACGACGCTGTCAAAAACTTATCCGACGTCGTAGACACGCGGGAATCTGTCGTGACCAATGGCGACGTCTTGGGCAGCTCGAGGCATCGATTGACGGGCTTTGGTGAACTTCGGCCAGAGCTCGGTATGGGATGGATGGTGTTCAGTTCGGCTGACTCGGCGAATGAGACCCGTCTTTGCTGAAACAGAATCAGGATATGATCAGACGCAAGTAGGCAGTACTCTATATACGATTTGAGATTAAAAGGATGGAAAGGAATGCCCTCTTATCTGATGAGATTGAGATGAACAGCAAGGGGACTGGCTACTGCATTGGTGAATGCATTTTAAAGTACTGCATATCACTTCGTCACAACGTTGCATTGAATAGTCAAATTAACGAACCTTATTTGGTGGCGAAGGTGAATCTGTCGCCATGTCTCCGGACAGTTTCCTCTTCTTCAGTATGCCAGCACTCGGCGAGGCTGAGGGTGAGTAGATACGATTAACTTGGATGGTACGGAAACCAGACCGCGAGAATGATGGCGACATCGTTGCACGGACCGTACTTTCGGTGCTCTCTGGTGATCCAGCACTTCCATGTGGCAGAACAGAATTCGTTGGAGAGCTTGGCGCCTGGGTACGAGGTTCTTCCGTAGTTTCTCGTTTTGCTGTTATCTCCTTTGATTTCGCTAGAATCAAGTCAACTCTTGATAGCCGATGTCTTCTGACCGGATCCGTCATGCTTGAGACTGGTTTTTGTTTCGACTTTGGGGTACTGCTCGAGTTTGCAATATCCAATTCGCGATCCATTTTCGGTTTCGTAGCGGACTGACTAGCCAGCTCCAAGAGTCGCAGGCCACGACTACGCACAAACTGCGGTGAACTTGTCCTGTGTCGACTCAGCATGAACCTCGACTGTTTATTTGCCGACCTTGGGGTCTCCTGGAGGTCACTGCCAGGCAACACGTCCGTTTGCACAGGGGAAGCAGACGATGTCACCTCGGTCTCATCATTCTTTTCAAATTCCGGTATCTTCAAAATCGGACGCGAGATTAGCTCTCGCACTTCGGGTCTGACGTCTGCCATACTTTGACAGATATCTTCCAATTCGCCATCCGATTCAACAACAGCTTCTTGCAGCCGTTGATCCACTTTTACATCCACCATTTCCACCTCAGTGTCCAATAAATCTGGTTTGCTCTCATCCTCGGGTTTTTCAGACATTTCAATCACATCATCCTCAGAACCTTCAACTAATTCCGCAGTCTTCAGATCTTTCTTTTTTGGCTCAGACTTCGTAACAGCTTTTGCACTCGGCAATGAATTCCTTCGGCCTAATTTCGTTACCCGATTTGAAGTTTTCTGCGACCGCGTTGATTTCCTTGACAGGACCAGATCCATAGTTAAACGATCCAGTGGACTTTTCCCTCGACCTCTCTTCTTCCTTTTAGTTGATTCAGGCTCCGAACTTGTTTGTGAAGCCTGCAAGTCTTCCAGTTCACTTGCAGCAGACGACATCGGCTCACCTGCAGCAGACGACATTGGTTCACCTGGAGCAGACGACATTGGTTCACTTGCAGCAGATGACAAACGGTCACTATCATTATCAAATAAATCACAAGATTCGGCAACTAGCCCTTTGTTGGCTACCTCCAGATCATTTTGATTAACTCCCTTGGCCACGAGGCTCATCAAGGGCAAATCCTCATCTGAATCAGCTGAACCTTTCTCCTTAGCAATCAGACTCTTGAGGGGCAAATCCTCCTCAGAATCCTCCTCAACATCCAAATTACATTTCCGATTAAAAATATCTTCATTGTAAACTTTGTTCGCAATCTTCTTCTTCTTTTTCGTCGGAGTGTCTGCCTCAACCTCATAAACCTCCTGCTTTTCCTTAGTGTAAAGTTTCTTCTTTTTCAACAGCTTGCTTTTCTTTCCTTCTTTGGATGAATGTAGTACGACCCCAAGCTCACTGGCAGTCAGTTGAGTTTCAGGAAAGACGTCAACTGCAGCACATTGCTTCCTCACCATCTTTCCCTTCTTGGCTTTCTTCCCCTTCTTGATAACAGGTTCAGAGACATCACCCTCAGCAACTGAATCCTCACGCACACTCGCTTCAACCTCAGTTTCTGGAATGACTTCAACTTCAGCAGACATTTTTTCTACAGCTTCTGGAATGACTTCATTCTCAGCAGACAACGTCAACACAGTTTCCAACTTCTCGTTCTTCTGCTTCTCAGAGCCTTTTCCAAGATTCGCCTTGTCAACAGACTGCTGAGAACTCGACAATGATTTACGAGGACGGCCCCTTCTCAGTTTTGGTTTCTTTTCTTCAGCATTATCCGCTGTAGTTCCCGTCACAGTGTCGTGTTTCAAAATGATCTCCTGTGAATCCATTTTTGATGTGGACACATCAGAACTTTGGGAGGTCGGTACAGTTTCATTTTCTTTCGGGATTTCTTCCTCATTTTGTGTCGTTTCATTCCGCGTCTCAATCTTACAATTCTTCATCGGATTCGAACAACCATTTCCTAAATCTTCATCCATTCCCTCACTCTTCTCGGCCTCCGTAGCGGATGTTATCCCATCACTTCCTTCCTGCTGCAACCTTTCATCATCAGAGTGTTTGATCGCCGTAAACTCAGGCATCGATTCGGTACTCTTCAAATCAAATCCTTGCGAGCTTGGCACAAAATCATCCGACTCGATCATCTCAGCTAAATCCTCCATTTCATCTTTCTGTCCTCCGTGACTAAATCTAAACGACCTTGACCCACGTCTCTTTGACCTTTTGCTCGACCTTGCCACTTGGGAAGAAGTCTGTCCAGAACTTTCTTGCGACGAAACGGGGAAAATGCCTTTCTCACTTTCTGATTTCAACTCCTCCGATTCCAACTTGTCCTTTGGTTTCCTCGGACTGAAATGATCGATCTCTGCATTTGTGAGTTTCTTCAACTTGACGACCGGTGTGGCGTTCAGCTTTGGCTCCCCAGATGAGATAACGACACCGTCTGGCGACATTTCAACATGAATACTCTTTAAATCTTCTGCAGAAGAAGTGGGGGTCCCACCAGTTGCCTGCAGGTCGGAAGGTTTTACCGTCTCTGAATCACCCTTTTCTAAACTGTCCTCGTCAGCATCATCAAAGAGAGCCCTCACAGCAGGACTCCCATTTTTGGGAACTTCCGATTCCAAATCTTTCAAAGGCGTTTCTTTGATGCTGTCGTTATGCTCATCTTGAACATTCAAAAACTTCTCTTTGAATTTCTCAGGCGACTGAGTCTCTTCAACAAGGACCATGGTGGGTGGGTTTCCCGATGTGGCTCTCGGCGGAGACGGGGTAGCGGGACTCTCACTAAACAGAGGCTGGCTGCCCAAAATTCGATCGCTGCTTCCTTCAGTCCTGGGCGTCATGACACCATCCTTCAATCCAAACACACTGAAACTCTCAACTTTCTTCGGCGACTGTGAATTTTCATGGATGACATCTGAACTGACAGTGACACCAAATACCTGTTTCCCCTTCTTTCTCTGTTTCTCTGGCTTTTCTTCAATCTCCACCTGCTGCTGGACAGACGATCGTCTGCTAGACCGACGACGTGGCGTCTGCTTTTTCAATTCACAACAGGAATCAAGAGAACTCTGATTTGAAGCCCCTTCCAAAGTTTCACAATCAAAATTGAACGGATTCTCCGAATTAAAAGGTTGGCTACCAAACTTCGGTTCCAATATCAAGCTACTCTGTGATTGGCCACTCAATGTCACCTGACTCGTGTTACTTGTCTCTCCTGATGACGTGATCTTTCGTGGAGTTCCCACGAGTGTGCTCTCGGATGCATGGAACTGGAAACTTGACGTACTATCAATGTTACTCTGCGCCGAACCACCGGGTGGTGCTGTACTAGGCTCCTGCGTGACGTCTGTATCACATTCCATCTCTGTGTCAAAGCAACCGTTCATATCAAGTTCCCAGTCCTGAATCTTTGCCTCTTCTTCTTTCGGACAAACAGATGACGTCTGCTCAACATTTTCAATGACCTTGACACTATCATCTTCATCAGTTTCCATAGAAACAGGACCAGAATTTGCATCTATCTTCTGCCCAATTGCCTTCAATGTGTCATCATTAGAAACTGTTTCAATAATCTGACACGATTCTTCCTCATCAGCAAATTTCACTGATCTTTTCCTGACGTCTGCTGCTTCTTTGACGGTGCGCTCCGGTACTTTTTCATTCCCTCCTGGCTTCTTGAAGATGGGCACGTCCGCTTTTTTCAACAACGAGAAACTGGAATCCATGGAGTTACTGAAAAAAATACATAAAAGCAGTTAGAAAATAGTACAATGTTTTTAAAGCTTTCTATTCTTCTTATCAATTAATCATTCATAATGCATTATACATGCATGCATTCCCTTGTATACTATAAGGTGTGTATAAGATGTTTCCCGATCGCGCTGTGTTAATTAATGTTTTCACTGGGTCGGTCTCATGAGAATACCAGAAGGAAGGTGTATTGTTTCAACCATCGCAAATCTGTCAAAAACGGCAAGTTTTCTCAGGTGCTGTAACAGCATTGCCCTTTAAGATCCCGTCCCCCCCCCAAAAAAGGTACTTTCAAATTAAATCTAGGTGGAAACCCAGTCAATAAGACATTAAATAAACTCACTCGATTTGTGAGGTCGTCGTAAATGCCGATAGCGACACGTCCTGCGATGCGTCTAGGTTACTATAGAGGGCGGGAATGGCACTGCGCTGCTTCAGGACTTCCTTCTGGTGTTCGGTCAGGATGATTTTCTTCTTCGGCGACGGTGCGATCACAACAAAATCCTGGAAAAATAGCAACGATCACATAAATATCTTTTTTTGCACTGTTTTTAACTGTGAATTCCTCCTTGCATCTCTTTGAACCACAATCTTCTTCTTCTTTTCCATCTTCCTCAACATTTGCTGTTCACTTCGGAGTTTTTTCGTGCCACTACGGTTAGGCGCCAATTGGGTTTATTGACCTAGTGACTCTGTCATTTGCCAGAAGTGCCAGAAGTATGGTCCACACAAGCTCTTCATGTTTCTCACTTGGTGGGGTCCTTTGCTTTCCCAGGCAAAAAGAACACCTTTCCACCAAATTGGGTGTTTTTAAATATGAAGTGATCCCCCCCCCCCCCCCAAGTCAAAGAGTGCACAAGCAACGACTCATTCACATTCAACAGACCTCATCTCGGAGATCGTTGACCGACATCTTCAGCTTCCGTATTGCCTGGACAGGCGACTGAGCCTCAGTGATTTTCAGAGGCGAATTCTTCACATTTGGCGACACCACCTTGTTGAGGAAGCTTCCACGCATTCGAAGGGGCGAAGACATTCCTGGGAGATCGGGCATCGGGGCCTGAGATTCAGCCTAAAAAGGGAGATATGAAATTTGAGGGTTATGATCTAAAACTAATCCTAAGTGAACCATGTGATTATGTGGGAACGGATAGGACATCAACACTGAAGGTGCAAGGCTAATTTTGATTGACATCTCAGAAAATAAGCATGACTTGCTTGAGTGAAACGGTCCAGTCATTTGCTCAAAATAACTAGCGTCGCCTTTGGCAGATGGTGACACGAGGGCTTGATAGACCACAATCACATCTGGCAGCAAAAGGTTAAGCATTGCTGAGAAAGACTTATCAGTGGATAGGTGATTGGGATCAAAAAAACAACTGGCGGTCTTTCCAACAACCTACCTGACTAACTTGACTAACAGGTGTTTCTCCAATCACCATAATTTCGGACGTCTGCCAACCAGGGAGGATTATGGGGGTTTTCTCTTTCACTTTCATCAGAACAGGCCTTGAAAGAAACAAGAACAATGAAACGTTGAACATAAAACATTCACAGAGAAAACGACGTACGAGGCACTTAACCATTGCGGTTTACAAACTTGAACTAAAGTGTGACTTTAATAGCCAAAAAAACTTACTTGAGGGAATCAGGATATTTCAAGATCGCAGAATTTGCAAATGTTGAGTTCCAAAGACTAGTAGTCGTCTGTTTGACATTTCGTTTTGGATGTAGAAAAGCTGCTTCGAGCAGCGGAGAGACTGTCTCCAGGAAGTCTGTGTCATAGGGACCAGAGAAACGCGTCTGCAGACTGGAGATGATGCTTTGCCAAAGTTTCTCAACCTGGAAACGGACAGGAAATGTTTTAAGAGAGCAGACCCAAGTTGCCTGATTCAGACATATACTGCCCACAATTAGGGTGTTTCAACAAGCAGAGTCTCCTATAAATGTTGTCGTCAAGCCATTCATCAGCACTGGATAGTTTTCAATTATTTGTGACAACCGTAACGTCAAAACAGCCAGACAGACTGACAGAATACTTCCAATAGTCATCGAAACTTTCTAAACATGAGTTCAACAAAATTATCAGAAATATATTCACGCCCTTCCAAAAGCGTTTTTGATTTGAACCGAATGAATTGTCATCAATGTAAACAAAGCATGAGCAGACGACAGACAACTCACCTTCCCACAAACGGCAGCAGAGTATAATTTATTTGCTCCTTTCCTTGCAGAGCCTTCAAGTAGTACGCCAACCGGCTTGGACAGGTGGGGCATCAGGGCAACAACCATGGTCGACTGGGTCACCTGGCTGAATAACGCATCCACGACCGCGATAACTTGGCTCACTGACAATTGCCAAGTTTTCTGAAAAAAAAGGGAAAATTGGGTCAACAAAAACATTTTTGAGTTTGGAAAGTTATTCAATTCAGCTTGGCTTCAGAGTTTGGGAATTAAGATTCTACAATGGAACCTCCCTTAGTGGACACCTCTGTTAGCAGGACAACCTCTCTGTTAAGGAATTTACCTGCTCAGTGGGACTCAAGCCTTTACATTTCTTCTCATGAATGGCTTCCAGAAGTTTCTCCACGACTTTGACTAGAGAATGAAGGTTTCCGAGTGCCTTGTGTTTCCGCTTGCTCCACTTGGCTGGGCTGACAGACACTGGAACCAGAAATAAACACAATTTAGATTAGATGCTAAAATACGCTTTGATTTTGATGACTCTCACCTAGATAATGACAAACACTGGCAGGATGTGGTTGGTGAATCGAGAGACACGTAGAAAGTGGATGGGACTATGGTAGGAGGTGAGCCAAAACTGGCAGGGCACCTCACAACCAGATAGAACTGGGGGTCTGCCACCAAAGGACGTAGAGACTACCAATGGAAGGAGAAAGGCTGGAGCAGCAGCCCTAACCACTACTTCAAAGTAGAGAATGCGGGTTGAACTCATACTTACTTATTCCAAAATTATTCGAAGTCGAAAATGTCGAGAAGTCGATAGCCTCGGTGATGTTAAGACAAATCTGGCCAAGGCTCTCCAAGAAAACAACGTTGTCCACGCTGACGTCATTCATAGCACCGATAATTTTAGCACTGAGTTCTTCGCAGCAGATGTTAGCGTCTGCGTTCGTCACCAGGGCTGATAAACGGGCAAATGTTTTGTACAATTCGATCCACGTCTTAAGGAGCGTCTTCACTGTAGGCTGAAAAGGATAGGTCTTTTTAGAGATATTATCCAACGATGCACAAAAAACTAAGTAAATCGCCAAATTTTCTGGAGTAACCTTGATTCCAAATTTGGTAAAAGTTCTTCTTTGAAAAGCCAAACACCGCCAAAGTTATCAAGTGCTTACCTGTGGTAATTCTGTGGGCAGAATCTGCGTGATTGGCAGCATGAGTGCACTATACATACACGAGAAGTTGTGCTCCAACGAGTCACCCTGGTTCACTTCATTCGTCTGAAAATGAGGGAGAAATTGTCTCTTGTTTCAAAATTGTTGATGAAACTGCTGGTCTAGCGCTATCGGGCATGTTAGTTCCCATTCATTACATGATCAACAGGCCTGCATTTTGTGGGAGAAATATAAATTGTTATCAATTATATTCATTCTTTCAACGAGACTTACCACACCAGAACTTTTTCCTATGGCAAGGCTTGCAAAAATTACCTGTAGCATTGATCTCTTTCATCCTCAGAAAATAGAAACCCCGAAGTTGGAGTCACTTGGTCATGTCAGACCAAGTTAAAAACAGCAGTGATGCATGACATTGTATCCCAGAGAACATGAGAACTTGACGCTGACACAAAAAAATTTTCTGAAAAGGTGAGGTATCACTTACCTTTATGATGTGTTCTGTAAGAGGCCGACTGACAATACTCCAGAGTCGCCAAACTGATTCCTTATTTTCTATCGACCCAGCCACTTTCTCTAACATCTGTAGAACCGATTGGCTAAAGTCCAATACCGTCGCCTGGTTCATGAAACCGAAGTCAACAAGGGTGTCGAACAACGTGAAGAATCTGAAAGTTCAAAATAGTCACTTATCAAGTGAAAACTCATCTACTGCAATTCACCAACAAATTTAGGTCCACTTCATTTCTGCAAGTCGTGATATCTTCTTTAAAACTTCAAAATTTCACGATCATCATTCAGGCAGATTTCGTAAGTTGTTTTGGTTTTTCGATCAAAACAGATCTTACGCTTCAGATTTTTTGCAAAACTAGGCCACTGGACAGAAAAGCCAACATCTGCCTTGCTGGTTTTGATCTTCACTCGCAAAAACAAGTCTGCCCCAATATGAAGTTTATAGCTTAGGTGAATTCAGCCATTATCACTCACCTTTCTTCAATGGAACATTTCTCGACCACGCTCTGAGTTAACAATAGTTCCAGGAGCACCAGTGCTGGGGTACCCTGAAAACAATAGATGAACATATTCAGTTTAAACCGATTAAAAATACCCAACTGGACGTTTGTTCAATATGAAAACCAATAAGTAACTTACGTGCATAGCATTCCCAACATTGTGCGATTGTGAACTCAGGGCCTTTGGTGGCAGGCAGCTGATGGCTTCTAGAAGTTTCTGGAAGAGTAAAAAGCAGACGCATGAGTCATCCATGTAGGTCATCTGGATGTGAAACGCAAAAGTTCCGAAACTGTTCCTTTAAACCTGGAATACATTGCTCAGAGAGCCAGCAACCTTTGTCTAGGTCTTCTTGTGGAGTGTATTTTAACTTACCAAGACCTTCAGCGGCTCCAAAACTTCTGCTTGCACAATTTGTTGAAATCCTGTCAAGAGTGACGTGAGTGTGTCGACACCTTCCTTCTTCCCGATCACCGTCAGCACGTTCTTGCAGTGGGCCACCAGGGAGAACCAGATACTGTAGAGCAAACCAGCTGAAACAGGACAAGAAAAATTGCTTCTTTCAGGAGAATGTACTTTATTAGCGGACTTGGCTATTCATCCATTCATCGTTGGTTGCGGAGGAGGCCAATAAGATGCCACATAGGCTGCGTCCTTTCATCCTAAGAAGGGGTTTCTTCTTCTATGGACCCAACACCTGGAGTGCCTGCATCAGCGACTAACATGCCCAAATCTGCCTGGGATTGGAAGCAGAGTTTTCCTTCCAATAGACACCTAGCTGAACAGCATAGGGCATAAATATATGACTTTTAAAACGTTTTCAAACACCAAAATCGGTGTTTGTGCATAAGATTAAGAACCCTAAAACGATAAAACGCAAGCAGGTCCGACGCATTGAAATCTAGCGCCAGGGAACCCTTTGTTTATTATCATAACCTAACTAAAATAGACGTGATTCTTCTCACCTGGTATCTGATCTCCTAGCAACAGCACAGCCTCCTTGATAGCATTCATGAAAGTCGCACAATGTTTGGCAAAGAATCCCGGACTAGAAACTACATTGGCTGACAAGGAATCTGGAAGTAAAATTTGAAATGTTACAAGAGGGGTTGGACTACTTGTGCCGTACATTGCCTCTTCTAGCAGTCATTATATCACTAGATTTACAGTCCTTTATCTTGTTTATCACACTCGTTTGATACTCTGTCCACAGCAGGGATTCTGGTCTTGTTTGCCTAAACAGGGTGCCCAATGACAAGGCAGGGCCTTTTCCGTTATGCTAAACGTCTTTAGCTGAAACTTTAGTGGGGGGCCAGCTGTAGGTTCCATTTAACCTTGGTCTCGTCACTCCTTTGTCCTCCACGGGGGGCGCTCAGGTGAGCTCGGAAATGACCGCAGTGCTTTGTAATACGGACTATGGCGAGTGGAAAGCGGTCATTCTACTCACCGAGGGTGTAACTGAATTTTGGGAAGTCCATATCCGGCGTCTTTCCGAGAAAATGAGAGATGATCTCGCAGCCTGTCAACTGAACTGAATGAAATGTTGGCACCACACTACCGAAACTTGAAAGGTTGAGGCGAGGGGTCCCCGGGCTTGACACATTGGCACCTGAAACATTTTGAGAAGTATAAATATTTCATATTTCTTTAACGCGACGGTGTACTCCATGTTGAAGTGCATCCCCCTATTACACTGTGCACCCAACGCCAACTGACACTTCTGGGGCAAATGCTAGGATTGCAAATGAAGAACTGCCAAAGTGCATGCCCTGGAAAAGCCGAGAATGACAGAAGACGCCCAGGTCACAAGCGAATGTCCTACCTGACATTCATCCTGGAATCACTGCTAGGAGATGGGAACAGACGACTGCCACAACATCAAGTTGAGAACCTACCCCAGGATTGGGTTAGGGGGAGAAAGCCTGTGGCTGCCTGCTGCACAGTGGACTGATGAGGATGATACTGAGGGTGGAAGATTACTACATCCATTGAAAGCAGGGCCAAATGTCACCAAAACCCAAAAGCTCAAAATCTAGTTTTCACTTACTTATATTTGACAGGGATTTGGGTGTACCGATGCCACCTGTCGGCATGGGGTGCTTCCTTGAGGGTGTTGCAGGATTGGAGGACATTCCAAGCCCAATAGCAAAGTGCAGCAACGGTGCACATGTCTGAAAACAGAAAAATAGTCATTGTGATCACCTCAATTCCCAGTGCTAAAAGATATCACTCAAACTGACCATAAATACCTCCTAAGAACCTAATTCTTGAAAAGCGCCCCTCCCTCCAATCGAGAAACATAAAGCACTGTGGACAAGGGCATCACAAACATACCCTGCTATACAGACAGGAAGAAAAATCCAATAGTTACATCCTATGTTATTTTGAGTGTACATTCTAAAGCCGCAAGTGTATAGCCAATATGAAATCTTTCCGAAGTGGTATTGAAATACCCTGAATTAGAAAGAATAGGATCAATGGACACTGCTCCCTTGGGGTGTAGACTTGTATGCTTGTACACAGGACCTATGGTACTGTTCAAATCACGGCCCGGCAAAAATCTGTGCTTTACCTGATCAAATAACTGTGACACCTTGTCGTCAAGTTTGGTTATAAAATGCCACCAGACGCGCAGCTTCAGCAGAGCCAGTGTCTCCACTTTCGCGTTGTTGTTCTTGAAGACCATCATCATCAGTTTGACACGCTTGTTATCACAGAGAATATCTGAAAAGAAAGCATTGCTTTTTTAATAATTTCTTTTCTCATTTACAAGTGCTTGAAAGAAAATCCTGTTTAAACTTTACTTCACTTCAACATACATTCTACTTAAGCACTTAGGAAATTCTGTTCCAACTTTACTTCAATGGACAACATTCATTCTACTTAAGCACTTAGGAAATTCTGTTCCAACTTTACTTCAATGGACAACATTCATTCTACTTAAGCACTTAGGAAATTCTGTTCCAACTTTACTTCAATGGACAACATTCATTCTACTTAAGCACTTAGGGAACATGACCCCGCGCCCGTCTACCGCGGCAGAGCTCTGTGAGACAGCCGACTTTGTTATCGAAAACGGATTGACCATCCAGCATACATCTCAAAAATATCAGAAGCAGATGAAGAAGAAGAACGTCATGGTAATAGCATCACAAAACTTACCAGGATTTGTTGCAAAGTTATCGATAAGAGAAATCCACGCCTCAAAGGCTGCACACTTGCCCTCTATTGACTGGCTTTTGAACCCCTGCTCTGCCAAGCCTAGAATGCTGTTGATAAAGCTCCCATGGTGGATAGACTGCAATAAAAGAGTAAAAAATTATCACAGTACTTTTTCCTAAAAGAAGATACAGATTTCATCTTTGCGTTCACACCTTAATCAGTCAGCTCTGTTTGTCGGATCCACTCGGTTGTCCGCCGAAAATTCCAGCTTACAATTCATCGTAGAGATGGTCCTGTACGCTGACGCCATTTGGCCAGATTTCATTGACCTACCTTGCCCAATACCTGCACAAAGCACGACCACACTCTCATCACAAACACTTCTTGTTTGGCAGCAAACAGCTTCTTCATATCGCCAAGAATACCCTAAAAGAAAAAACACAGCAAGGCTTATTATCACGCAAAGTGGTATCTAATAGTAACACAGATTCTTAAGGTGTAAGTAGATTAGAGCTGGACTCCTCTTCATTACAACAATCACAGTGATCATTTAAAATAACCCAAACACGCCCGAGCGGATAAGAAGTTGCTTATGGCTGCTGTGGGTCATGTTGGCTGGCTATTCCTGGGAACAAGAAACTAAAGCCCGGTGCAAATGAGCCATTTTTGTCGCCTGTGATGGCTCACAGCGACTAAAATCGCGCATTTGCGCGGCGCTTAACGCAACACCTACCTCTTTTAAATCCGGTATGAGGATCCTGACGAGTTCGTCTTGGTGTTTCATCAGGAAAGGCATAGCTATTTCCATGACAGCCAACGCCCTCTCTCGGACCTTTGGCACACTGTGTACGACCAAATGAAAGATTATTTTGGCCCATATTGGCGTGTGAAGTCCCATGTCGTCTGGAATCTGCTCAAGAAGTCTGCAAGACAAATATTTCATTTGAAAGACGCACAGTGTATTTCCTTTTTAAAACCGTTTCGGTGCAGCTAGTGAACATGATATGCCAATCTCACCCATCCTGCGCCTGATGAAGCATGCTCACCAACTGATCTATTCTACTCTTTTTGGGGAGCAAATGATTTAAACTGAAGCCGAATAAATCTTTATGATTTTTACTTTAGCAAGTTAAGAACATTTCTTTAGATTATTCATTTAGTGAATCGATGATGTTTGCAAAATCTACAATAAAGAAAATGTGTGCAAAATCTTTTCACTTTACAGTGCAGCATAGATGGCATTATGAAAGAGTTAAATTTTACCTGCACACAACACCAAGTGTCTCATAATCAACAACACCGACTTGGTACTTGCAGCGCGAGCAGACGTGTTCCAGGGAACAGAGTATACTGTTGAGCTGAAAGAAATAAAAGAGAAATAAATCTTGAGTGGTCAATACGATTACATTTCATTGAAAATGAGAACTTGCTAACTGAGCAAAAATGAATTCAGAGTTAGCACTGTAAGCGTTATTTACTCAGCTACAGTCAGGCGTTATGCAACTGAAGAATATCACTTTCTCCCGATGATAATGGTAAATTGTGTAGGTATACTCCAGCACTTGATACATTTCTCGTAATGAATCAAGCCGTTCATCACTATACAAACAGTAAATGCAGACGTACCTCATTGGCAACAATGACGTCTGGCAAGGTTTGTTTTGAAAGGCACCACAGGGCCCGGACAGTTCCCGTCTTCTCCTCCAATCGTAAAAGCACACTACACAGATTCGTCAATATGACATATCCATTTTCTTTGGTGAGAGACCTGGAGACAAAAAGTTAATTTGAACACAGAACGATTCGAGGTTTTAACAGGAAAATAGTTCACCATAACCGGTCTTTTGAAATCATCGATTTGACATAACGGTCTAGTCGACACATAAAACCCCTGTCAAAAAGGTTTAAATCAGCCACAGGAGGTGAGATTTTTAGGTTTGTGATGATTCTAAAATTTAAAATGGCCAAAAAGGACTAAATCGGCTTCTCAATGATAGCCCTACTTACTTGACTATACGAGGCTCATGGATAAAGAATCCCAACGCCTGAAGTGCCGCATTTGATAACTCCACCTCATTATCAAGGACGTCCTTGCATGTTTCTAGGCAACAAGATGTTGCCAGCTTCCCGACGTAATTTGAAATTGACCCATCCTTGACTTTCCTAAAACAAAGGAGTTAGAACTTTATTAGATACAATGAACTGATAAGGGTTTGGGAATTTTTCATTGTTAATGTTACCGAGGTTTCCTCCAGAGGAAGTGAGGGAGGGACAGGGCCAGGGAGGTTGGGCATGACCCCGATGATGCTTAGGACCAAAGTTTATCTGCAAATTTTCAGGATTTGTGAGGTTAAATTCAGGCATTGGGGAGCAACGGAAAAAGGTCGAAAGGGTTTTAGTCCCCTCAAAATCCTGGCAGAATGTTCCGATAGGAAAAATGATTTCACTTACTCCACCAGCTCATTATAAATCGCTGTTTTCTGTTTTGAATCTTTAGTTGTGGATAGTTTCTGGAGAAGCTTTGTGACGTCCATATTACCAGGCTGGGCTGCTGCTGCTACCATCATATTGTCGCAATCCTGAATAAAGTGAAAGGTTACGACACTGTTAAACTTAGGTCTAGTCTGAAACCTGGCCACAATTCAGAGTAGGCGGAACGTCAGAACTGCCGATTGGTCAGTTATGTGTGAACTGTACCATCGTAGTATCCGAGACTTAAGTTCCAAAGTGTTCTTTTGACCTAGGCCTAGGTGGTACCGGCGTATCTTGAAAAGGGCCTATGGCCCTATTATGTCTATGAGACGGTCTATCGATGACCGAGTATGATGAGTATGACAGACCGAGCATCATATTTATCTCATCAAAACACTTGCCACTTCTCGAGACAAAGCTGAAAATCAGTGAAGTGAAAAAGAGAAGGCCGAGGAGAAGGCAGTGCACACTGCACCGTACATGTAGACTTGACTGTACAAAACATAATGTAGGCCTACATCTACATGTATGATGTATAGTAGGCCTGTGTAAAGTAATAGACATAGGGCAGGCCTATGTCTATAATCATAGGATATAATCTGACATTTTGACACAAAAGAACAAGCAATAACTTAACAACAAAACAATCATTTTTCGTAAGAGTGGCGCCTAATAATCACCTAGTACATAAGGAACTGACAGATTTGTAATGATCCTCAAAATCATATCATAATGAAATAGAAAACGGCACTTTTATTCTTGTTCTTGCAAAATAAAAATACACGTTTCGCGGGATATCGTCACCGCGGGTGATTATAAAATCAGAAACACAGAAACTGATTGGAACGAACTCCGCTTCAAATCCACGCATAAAGCCTTCATGTACAAACAGCAAAAGTTGCATGGTTTTCTTGATAAAAAATTATTTAAATATTCTATTCATTCGGTCAGATTAACATCTTTTTCTCCGAATTTGTCGTTAAAACAAATTCAAATGGTGCCGTGCCAGGCTGAATAATTTGCCCAGGGTTTCCCAAGCCTCATTTTGAGTGCGTTCGATTACTTGTCTAGGACATGTCCGACCTCGATCTGGGGCTCCCAAGACATGAGTCACTAAACGAACGCATGTGAGGTTTCTGTAGGGCAAAGTGTCATGGCGTAGCCGGGCGCTTCATGGTCGCCGTCTATGGTCTTCTTTTGTAACTAAACGTCTGTCCTGGTCTCCTGCATTGTCCTGGTTGTCCTAAATGGACATGATGGAGGCGAACCGCAAAAGGGCGATGGTGGCCATGTCTATAGCCCTTTTCCGGGGAAATACCCAAATAATACAGAATAGGTTTGTCAGTGAGAGCCTTGAGACAGCAGGCCTATCGTTAGAGAGACACCTCCCTGAAGAAAGACGTGCCAAAGTCCCAAGGACTGAGAACTATGCTGAGGTGACGGTCCCACTTCAGTCTCTAGATGATTTCCGATCGCATTTTCGGCTCTCCAGGACGACATTTGAGGTCTTATTGGGGGAACTACAACCGTGTCCAGAGATGGCCCTGGGACAACATGGGTTTGGTCGTCCTCCAGTTGAACTCGGCAAGCAAGCCTTGGTGTTCCTCTGGTACCTTGGGTCACCCGACTCGTTTAGATCAATTTCTGATCGCTTCGGGATTTCGAGGTCAACAACACACTGCATCTGTCGCAGAGTTTGCAAAGCCGTTGTGAACAACCTCATTAAGAAACTAATATCCTGGCCAAGTCACGAGAACAGAGTGAACATTTCTGAAGGATTCGAAAAGTACAGTCACTTTCCAGGGGCCATTGGGGCAATAGATGGGTGTCACATAAAAATCAAAGCCCCCACGAAGAATCCCAATTCATATGTAAACCGTAAGAAATTCCACTCGGTTGTGCTACAGGGTGTCTGTGACGATGCCCTGGCCTTCACCCACGTCTATACTGGCTGGCCAGGGTGCACACATGATGCCCGTGTTTTCAATAACTCCTCAGTGTTCCAAGAGGCTACAGCCAAGTTTGAAACGGATGAATTCCTCCTGGGAGAGTCGGCGTACCCGATACAACCATGGCTTATGACCCCATATAAGGATTATGGGAATATCACAAGGGATCAAAAGAGGTACAACAAGAGACATAACTCTGCTAGGGTCGTCATTGAGAGAGCTTTTGGACAACTCAAAGGACGATTCAGAAGGCTAAGGGACTTTGATTGTTCCGACATCGAACTGTTGTGCCACTCTATTTTGGCGGCATGTGTCATGCACAACCTTTGTCTGAAGAACAATGACCATACACTAGAAGAACTTCAATTAGATGAAGAGAATGCCGCTATGCCTAGGCCACACCACCACAGGACCAGCGGAATTGAAAAACGTAGGGAACTAGAAATGCTGTTGGCCAGGAGAGACTAAATGTGACTACTGATTGGGATGCATCTCACAAGTGTTTTATGTGAAAAAAGACAGAACTTCTCCAATGCATGAAATGGAAAAACACAATTTCCAAAAGACGCAAACAAGAAGTGGATTCGCCTGATATTTAAAAAGCCTCAAAAGCGATTTTTCGAATTAAACACTCTAAGACTTGTACAAGCTCCCACCATGCCCACAGCAACCCTTTAGTCCCTCTTCAAAAAGAAATGCATGCAACAGTTCTGTCTTTTCTGAGATAAGTTCAATTTTGAGATGTTCCCAGTACAAGTTATCCAATGACGGACACGAACACTGTTCTGCAACAAAATCGAAGTAACAAAATATATTCTATATATTTTATATAATAAATGTATTGTTGAGAACAATCAACAATTAAAAGTTGTATAAAAATAAACATGTACCAGGAGGTCCCATAGGAAAGAACCTGCTGACAGAGGCATCACCGGAAATCCAATCAATTTTTGGGCCTTTCCTTCCTTACGTCAGGGACACAGTGCCCAACAATGATGCCTGTGAGACGAAGTTATCTATTTACACTCCAGGTTCTTTTCTCTTGGACTTTTCACTTGTTCATTGTTGTAAATGTACAATATCATGATATGTAAAAAAATACATCATCGATCCGCTAACAATAATTCAATTGATTGAACTGTCAATTTATAAATTAAATTTTGCTAAAACATCCTTGTTTCAATTGCTACAGCAAACAATACACTCTGGGCGGATCATATAGGCCTAAATCGATTCCGAAGATGAATTTATCGCCCGTAACCTTCAGCTTCTTCGCCATCGACGCCATGTTGCTGCAATGCATTGTGGGATACTTGCCCAAGTAACCCCATCAGCGAGGAGGGTTAGAAGGGCATGTCCTAGACATGTCCAACACCACTTTTCGAACGATGATGGACCAGGTCCGACTACTGACTTCCGGCAAACTACCACACTTGGACATGTCCTAGACAAGTAATCGAACGCACTCTTTAGTTTCACCCATACAAAATGCAATATTTATGTTTTCTGTGATTTTCGACCTTAACAAAACACACGTTTTTGACGATCCTGCTTGCCTAATCTTCTATTCAAAGTTGTTGCCTAGTTAAACAGCAATCATGGGCAAGGGATTCAATAATTATATGACCAAGAAATTCTTCCATCCAGGAAGTAAAGAAAATATAAAGAGGGTAAAAAATATTTTATTTTTCCTGTTGGCACTGCAGTGCATATGCACAATGCATGGAAACAAATGCATGCCTGTACATTGACTTAACCCAATTACTGCCAGCAATGGGTGCTTGCCATCACTTGATTTGATGGCATTCAGTGACAGAACTTTGGTCGGGATGGGTCAACCAAGAAATAGGGCTACACTATGACTATCTAACTAACTTCCTCTAAAGTAAATCCTTCTTGCGAGAAAAGGTCTCATAAACTTGGCTCTTTTGCAGGTATGGATGGCAGAACAAAAGCATCAGCATGATAAGAAAAAGCAAGAAGATATGTTAAATCAGTACCAGAAAGAGCAAGATATGTATGGAAATAGGTAAGGACGTGTCAGTGACTAATCAGGAGGTTGTGGGTTTGACTCTCAGGTTCTCCACCCTTTCATCTCTGTTTCCTTGAGCAAGACACTTGCCCCTACTTGCTTCTCTTCACCCACATATATAAAGTTGTTGCAGGCAGGCCTGGGATGTCAGCCTGTAATTAGACCAGCATCCTGTCCAGTGGTAGCGACACCCGTTGTTGCTTAAATGCTGTAGCAACTGGGATAAGCTCTGGCTCTAAAGCTCTGATCATCTATGTGATATTTTCTGTCTCTGGCTTTTACATTTGAAAATAGCTCCCATGAGTTTGATTGAGAGGACAAAATCACTCTCCAGCACAATGTACTGTTCTGAGCTAGATGTTGTTCCTGTAACCTAGGGAGTGAAAAGCAGCTATCAGGACAGGATATTTTATGGGTGGGAGTGGATGACACCTCTTATAAACGAAAAGCCTGCTGTCTTAAAATCAAACCGCTTAACTTTGTTCATCATTACACTTTCAGGGCATTACTCGGGGATGAGAAAGCCAAACTTGGATTGAGTTTCATGTACGATGCACCCCCAGGAGCTGAGAAAGGTATGATTAGATTCTGTTAAGACACGGTCGAATCCTAACATTGAGTCTTCAATGGCCTATTACATCCAACAGATCTACTTTTGAAATCAGTATGTTAACCCACCATTGAAGTCTTGCTATAAGATTTGCATGCTGATTTGCATTCGCAGGAGAAAAGGAAGAAGAAGAAGTTAATGTAAATAATATTTTTCTGTTTTACTTTCACCCCAGAACATGAAAAAGAGGACGACGAACCGGAGTACAAGTTTGAATGGCAGCGAAAATATAATGCGCCACGTGAATCGTACGCCAAGAATGATGAGACAATTCGTGATCAGCCTTTTGGTATCGAAGTCCGTAATGTCAGGTGCATCAAGTGTCATAAATGGGGCCATGTGAATACAGATAGGATCTGCCCTCTGTTTGGAAAGTCGCTAACTGCGGAGCCACCGCAACGTAAGTTTTACAATCATTAAAAAAAATGGAAAGGAAGGTTTGAATGAGAGCCTGCATGAAAAACTTGTACAGAACTACTCTGTTTTTGAGATAGCAGGTTGATTATATCGCACCAGCCTTCTCGACTGGTGCGATTGTTAAGAGTCAGTAGGTTTCATTTAGAATCTTTCGAGATGTCAATTGCGGCCTCAACAGACCAGTGTAGCTTTTTGGGAATGACCAGCAAAACGTAAATGGGCCCGTAGTTGCCTTACATGTGTATATGCAATCTAAAATCCACTCTGAAGTTTCTGGTTCTTCAGTAATACTCACTGTGACTTCAGTAATTAAAAAGCAGTGAACTTCCAATCTTATTCTCTTAAACTCACTGCTGTCAATTTGAATAGATGGCATGAGGAACAGATTTTATGGTAACTGATCAGCCCTGACCTTTTTTGCAGCGGACATGAAAACATCGGACCTCCTCGAGGATATGAAGAGTGATGGCCTCGTACTTAAGAGGAGCGTGATGGAAAGAAAGGTAGAGGGGGTAAGTTTAAGAGGCAAATCTTGCTTGGAGTTGTAACCATGTGACCAGGTAAACATAAGTACAACATTATTTCCTCGGAAGACTCAAACAACACACTTTTCGAACATATTTGGAAATCTTCCTCCTTTACTAGATGGTCAGCTTTCCAAGTTGGAGGCCAGCCTGATGCTCGGCAACCTGGGGAATTAATCCTCAGGGCGATATTCACCTGGCCTGTTGTAACGTATTGTTGGTCTTTGTTTCAGCAACTGGTAGACTCTGAAGACAGTGATGATCCAGAGGTCCAATTCCTGAAATCACTCACGCCAAAACAGAAAAAGAAACTGCTGAAGTAAGTCACATATGTGGTTGGCTTTAGTTATAACCACATTAGGGAGCATATCAGAATGATCTTAAAGCTAAAAGATACAACACTGTTTGTCTCTTTCTAGCCCCCCCCCCCTCCCTTTACAAAGACCAACAAGACACTCTTCTGGAATCAGCAATTTATTTTGAGTATACTCGGCACAATGGCAGTTATATTCGCAAAAAAAGACATTGCAAACTAATGGTTGCATGTGTGTTTTTAAAGGAAGGGGTCGTGAAAAGCAGACATTTCTAAAATAAAGTTTCGGTGGCGCTACTGATGAGAATCTTTTTAATGGGGTCGTACCTGAAAATATATTTGGTGGCTTCCATCTTAACCACTTGTGTCTGTCTCTGCAGGAAACTGAATAAGTTACAGGAGAAGAAGTCGAGCAAGTCTAAGAAGAAGAAGAAGGACAAAAAGAAGAAATCCAGGAAGCACGGGAGGAAAGATGATGAGTCTGATTCTGGTGAGTTCTCCGGGTGTTTTATTGTTTTTTGAATGGAAAGGGACTTGATGTTTGATGTTCTCGCCTTGTTTTTCTCCTGCCCAAAGTGCAATAGTTTAGATGTGAAATTATATTTCAAGAAATAGGGAGAAACTTGTTTGGAAGCATAAGGTGCAGTGGAATCTCAGCTTATGGAACCTCAGAACAACACAGCCTCTCTATTAGGGACAGTGTTTTGGTGCCAAGTGGGTCATTTGATGACAATCTGACCTCTCTCTCTATATTTTGCAGACTCCGAAAATGATAGGCGGACAAAAACAAAAAAGAAATCACACTCAAAGAGGGACTCGAGCAGTGATTCAGATTCCGACAGCGAAAGTGAACCAGAACAGAACTCTAGACATAAACGCCACATCCAGGAAGCACAGGCTAGTTCTTCAAGGAGACGCTCTGCTTCTCCCGAAATAAGAAAGTCTAGGGGTGGTGGAAGAGGTCAATCCTCAAGGGAAAATGATAGGGGTCATTCTGCTAAAAATGGACACCCTGATCACAGCCGAAGTAATATGTCTCCAAAACGGGAGTCACATCGTGATAGATCACCAAGAAGAGAGACCTATCGGGATAGCTCACCGCAAAGGGACTCTTACCGAGGTCGTTCTCCAAGGAGGGACTCGTACCGAGAACGCTCTCCAAAGAGGGACTCATATCGAGATAGGTCACGGGAAAAAGACTCGTATCAATGGAGATCGCCAAAAAAGGAGTCCCAGCGTGATAGGTCTCCGAAAAGAGAGTCGTATCGCGATAGGTCCCCTGTGAGGTCAAATCGTGACAGGTCCCCAAGGCGTGATTCGCATCGCGATAGGTCCCCTGTGCGTGGTCGATCATCACCAAGGAGGAATCGGAGAGATTCAAGATAGACAGTCTGAACTCTTGGGTAATGGTGACATCTTTTGCAACATATCGGGCAGAGGAATTTTCCCATATAATTTTATCAGTGCCTTCTGACTTGAAGATTGATTGAAAAGAACTCTGTCAGTAGTTCCTGTTTAATACAGCTGGAAAACACTTCATACGCACCTTCTGATAGCCCTGAATCTGTGCCAATCCGAAGCAAAAGAGTCAGAAAATAGGGCCATGAACTCTCTTATCTCGGACATTGATCCTGGAGGTCTCTGTTTTGTTATTTCAGACCTTATTTGATTGTAAATAAAGTGTTTTATCTATATATTTCTCGAGTCTGTCCATTTAAGCCATGAAGTGACTCCTCATTTCATTCCTGAAATTGGAGGCAAACTTCCTCAAAGCTTGCTACTCTTAGCCTCGGGGCGAGTAAACAGGACTGGGACAATTGCACACGCAGTCCCTCAAGAGCCCATTACCCTATGTCAAATGGACATTCCAGTCGGATACAGGACAATGTCACAGCCAGTCCTTCAATGAACCAAACCTGCACACCAATGTCAAATGGACAAGCTGGTGAGATGCAGGACCAGGACAATGTAACACCCAGTCCCTTGATGAACCATACCCATATGGAAATCCTGGTGAGGTACAGGACAATATCACAACCAGTCCCTCAATGAACCAAACCCACACACCTATTGCAATTGGACTCTTGGTGAGATACAGGACCAGAGCGATGTCACAACCATTCCCTCAATGAACCAAGCCCACACACCTATGTTAAATGGACATGCTTGTGAGATGGAGGCCCAGAGCAATGTCACAACTGTAATGTTCATGTTGCATTGTCTCTGTTTCACCCTGTATATCAGTTGTTGTTGTCGTGGCTTAATAAAACCGATTTTTAACAGACTTACGTCTTCTGCATGGGGTCTTAAACATGACAACAACTAGTCCCTCAATGAACCAAGCCCACACACCTATGTTAAATGGACATCCTGTTGAGTTACAGGACCAGAGCAATGTCACAACCAGTCCCTCAATGAACCAAGCCCACACACCTTGGTCAAATGGACATCCTGTTGAGATGCAGGACCAGAGCAATGTCACACCCAGTCCCTCAATGAACCAAGCCCACACACTTTGGTCAAATGGACATCCTGTTGAGATGCAGGACCAGAGCAATGTCACAACCAGTCCCTCAATGAACCAAGCCCACCCACCTTGGTCAAATGGACATCCTGTTGAGATGCAGGACCAGAGCAATGTCACAACCAGTCCCTCAATGAACCGAGCCCACACACCTTGGTCAAATGGACATCCTGTTGAGATGCAGGACCAGAGCAATGTCACACCCAGTCCCTCAATGAACCAAGCCCACACACCTTGGTCAAATGGACATCCTGTTGAGATGCAGGACCAGAGCAATGTCACACCCAGTCCCTCAATGAACCAAACCCACACACATTGATCCACTGGACTTCTTGTGAGATACAGGTCCTGGACAATGTCACACCCAGTCCCATAATGAACCAAACCCACGGGTACACACCTATGTCAAATGGACATCTTGGTGAGATACAGGATAATATCACACCCAGTTCCTCGATGAACTATACCCCATTACTCTATGTAATTGGACATCCTAGCTAGACCAGAATGGTGTTTACAACCACTCCTTGATGATTCTCGTGAGAGACAGGACCAAGACAATGGGTAATATGATAAAGACCAGCAAATGCTTTTACTTCAATTTGGACAGATAGGCCAAGTGTAAATGTACATGGAGTTTTAGATAAAAACATTTGCTGGTCTTTATTCATATCGCCCAATGTCACAGCCAATCCCTCAATGAACTACATCTCTCCTTTTACATATTAAACAGACTTCCTGGCTTAGATGCAAACTCAAGACAATATCACAACCATTCCCTTCATGAACCACAGCTTTTTCTCTCTTAAGTTTTATGCTGGCCAATTGGCATCCTGGTTGAGATACAGTCTTTCAGGCAACTGCTGTATGGGACAGTGAGATGAGTTGCTGGCTGAATCAGACTTGTGTGAGTCAGTGGAGACCAAGACTAGATAGAGTGGAACTTTATATGCAGTTGTAGTGGATCCTGCCTGTCCTTGCCGAGGTGCACTTGCTTGTGTTTCCCTGAGACTCGAAGTACTTACGCAGGCAGGAGCCCCAGCTCCTGGAAGGTCCAACCAGACAAGTCTAGGGAAAGGACCCAGACCAAATGAATATCCAAGCATTGGTCATGACACTCTGAGGAGACAGCCCCTCCAGATGGTTCATGCAGCCATTAGTTTACAACTCATTCCATTGCGATACACAGTTACAGAAATGAGAATTCTTGAACTTTGGCGCGTTGCAGTAATGGGGGAGGGAATAATTCATTGTTGTTCAATGCAGGGCAGTCAGGTGATGGCCTTTTGCAGTCACACTTGCATTACGAAGTTAAGACAGCTCTCAAACCTCGAAAATGCCTCTATGATTTTATCAAATCCCAAAGCAGCCGACACAAATGTGCTCCCTCAGAAATGTTCTTTTTTTTGTCCTATGTTCTGTGAAATGATTCCAAAATGGAACAGTACATTGGTGAAAATCCAAACAACAACAGTTTTATCAGCAGGATAACATTGTTTTATTCATATTTTAGATAGAGGAACAGCCATAAATAGCAAGACTTTGTGGAAAAAACAGCATGACTATTTGGAAAAAAAACCCCATGGTTCTTGACATGTATTACAATTGGTGATCCTAGGTGAAAACAGCCATAACATTACAGATTGGAATCATTTTTCTGAGGTTGACAGGCAATTTTATGATAGAAGTTGTACAAATGTCAAGTGTGAGCACCTATTCTAATTACACTGCACATGATATCAAGCGATTAAAAATGAAAAATATTATTGAACACAAGAATAAAGGCCGCTAAGTTACTAGAAGCCGTGAAATACTAAGAATAAAGGCCATTACTTACTAAAACCAGTGAAATACTAAGAATAAAGGCCATTAGCTACTAAAACCTGTCAAATACTAAGAATAAAGGCTATTAGTTGAGCTAAAACCTGCGAAATACTAAGAATAAAGGTTATTAGTTACTAAAAACCGTGAAATGCTAGTTTTTGTGAGTGGTTGATTTTCGTAAGCTGGGATAAAATCCCAAAACTGTTAAAGCTACGATTTTGGATTTTGGATTAATAATTAAACAGATATAAAACAAATTCTATAATGAGACAAGCACGGCAGAAATTAGCTAAGTTATTTCACAAGTCTTACACTGGGCATGGCACAGACATGACAGAAGGAACACCTTAAAACAATCTGATATCATCACTATAAAATGGAATGTCATGAGAAAGTTCAGATAAATTAAGTCACAAATCGATTGATTCAACAGTAAATCTAAAACACAGCACAGTAAACACTGTCAAAAACTTATTAGGCAGAATGTGTCAGCTATAACATGTTGGCAAGATTTGTTACAAGAAAAATTATCAACAGCCATGAATTTCTCAACAGAATCTTTCATCAAGGCTTCAAATTGCAGAACTTGGTCCCCTAATAGATAGTCAAGTTATGGCTTTCTCTGTTGCAGGCAATGACTCTTCCATTCGCCATGAGAGCTATATCTTCCAAACTCTTCAAATTTCCATTATTCCCTAGCCGCAAGCCACCAAACGAACAGAAAAAACTCCCAGTGCCCCTGAAAACATCAATTCGGTTATTCCCACTATTTCCCACCAAGATGAACCCCTGTTGGTCTATGGCGACCCCTTTTGGATACTTCAACTGCCCAGGTTCTGTGCCCTCGGAGCCAAATGAAAGTTTGTGGTTCCCATCCAAATCAAAAACCTGAATCCGATGGTTGCCATGGTCACTGACAACAAGGGTGTTGTCGTTAACGGCAACATAATGCGGATTTTCAAACTTGCCATTCCCGTTACCGAAACTGCCGAACTTGCGTACAAAAGTACCGTCTGCTTGGAATTTCTGTATGCGATGATTTTCTTTGTCGCAAACGTATACGCAACCTGCGCTATCACAGCAGACACCCCAGGGATAGCTAAACTTTCCGTCCCCCGGACCTTCCTCGCCAAACTGTTTTACGAAGTTACCGTCGCTATTGAAGATCTGTACCCTGTGGTTATAACGGTCTGAGATGATAATCTGCCCCGAAGCGTTGACAGTGATCCCAGCCAGGCAGTCGAATTCACCAGAATTCTGCCCATAGGACCCAAATGACTTTAAGAACTGTCCTTCCTTACTGAATATCTGTACTCTATGATTACTACTGTCCGCAACATGGATGTTTTCAGTATTGGGCCCAACAGCCACGCCACGTGGCCAAGTGAATTTTCCGTTGCCGTTTCCCCGAGAGCCAATTCGGCGAAATATTCTCGTCTTACCGCGGTAATCGTGAAGTGGGACAGGTCCATCTCCCGCCGCCTGATCAGCAATGTTGCTATTTATAGCATTGTCAATGTTTGCACTTCCACTGGCTTCATCCCCATTTAGCGGGATCTCGAAACTGATACCCTGCTCGCGTAACCCTGGTCTAGTATTAGCATTGTTAGTGTTATGAGGACTATTTTCATTCTCGTCGACAGTAAATGTCCTTTCTCTGCCCGGCATGCTGGGAGCTGCAGATGCAGAGGTATTACCATTGCTTTGGTTTGAGTTCTCACTTTGGTTATTGCGCAGGTGATTTCTTCGATTGTTTCTACGATCATTCCCAGCACGAATAACCTGAGGCCTTGTGCGGTTGCCTCTGAAGTTCGGATTCGAAAAGCTGATGAAACCAGCAAATGCGCGTTCTTCATCGTCATGGAGTTCTCTCACTGGACGTGCCGGTGTTGTGAATAGTGAGTTATCAGTTCGGATTAGGGAAGGCACGGCAGGCGGTTGGTGCATCACAGGTGGTGTATGACGAACAGATGTTGCAGCCGGGTGGCTCTGTCTTAAATGCGGCGGTTGATAACTACGTGACGACAGCTGGTTGAGTCGACTATCACTATTGCGCAGAACATCAACATTTGAACTACGGCCCCTCCTTTCCGGTACCTGAATGCCGGGCGAGCGTTGCAGTGGCATCAGCATGTCAGTGGCGCCACGCTCGTAAAGGGGCGCAATGAACGCAATATTTTCCCGCATATGTCCATTTCTTTGCCCCCGATGAACTGCCTGTGGAGGTGAAGTACCATTCTGCACATTAGTGCTTCCGGCAACAGCAATGTCACCCAAGTTCAATATCATATTCATAGTATTCTGTCCATTATAATCCCAACGAAACTGGCGACTCTGGGGTAGCGTTTGATTCTCGAGGTGAAGGCACTGCGCCATCAGTTGCGAGCTCTGCTGCCTCATAGCCACGAGATCAGTATCTGGCACGGTTGATTCCCGCGACACAGCACCTTCAGTCGAATCGCAGAAACTTGCAATACTTGCGAGCTCAACTTCCAGATTTTCTTGATGAAGTCTTAAAGATCTCGTCTCGGTTTGTAACAAGATCTCTAACTCTGTATTCAAAACATTCTGCCGGTCTCTAAGTTCTTTCACATGTTTTTCTATTGTGTTGTTTATTTCAGCTTTTATAGAGTCAACATTAGAACGGACTTGTTCACTCCCGTGCTCGACTTGACCCACAAGGTCAGACACCTTGGGAATTTTCCGTCGGAGCTGATTAACAACCCGACCGATGTCAAGTTTCATCTGCCTGACATGGCTTTGACGGCAGCTATCGCAGACACGTTTATCACAGTGATGACAAAGTACAAGTTCAAGGTCAGCATTGCAGACGCCACAACCTGAGTTCAATGGACTTGCGCTGTTGCCTGAATCCACCTGATCTGTTTCCACGGTAGCCGACGCAGGAGCTGGAGCCCGCGCCTGCAGATCCAGAAATCCAGCAATTGTAATGTTCGTAGCAAAGCCGTCAATTCCCTCTCTTGGGACTAAATGTTGTGCACGACACTCGGGACATTTGATAAATCGGTTGTTGCTTGACAAGATGAGTCCCTGGAGGCATGGTGATTTGCAGAACGTGTGCTGACAGGGAAGGATCTTGGGTTGGTTAAAGCGATCAAGGCAGACAGGACATTTCAAGAGCTGCTCGATCTGCTCAGCAGAATATGTGGCATCCCCCATCATACAGCCTGAAAAGAAACACAGAATATTTGAGATTAGTAATATGAAATAATTGAATAAGTGTTATCATTTGCCTAATTTTACAAACAAACTTTTATCTTGTACCTGCACCGGAGGCAACTTAGAAAAGGCCATATACATGTATGTTATTAACACATGTGTAAGTATTGGGTTTTTGTTAACTGGACATATGTAACACCCGTCTGGAAAATCTCGTCTGGATCAAAATGTGGTCTGGTGGTTTGGGACACTCAACTCGCAGCCATGAGGTCCCTGGTTCAAACCACACACTCTAGGCAGATCTTTATTTGACCAGCTTTGAAGTTATGGGATTGTAAACACGTTCCCCATGAATTCCTTAAACTTAAACCTCTTCCCCGAATGCGATGATATCTGTGGAGGGTTTTCACACTCAGCCATGTTGGAGGGTAGAACAATGATTGGTCACGCCGGACTTAACTGAATCGAATGCTGTCATGGTCGTTTGGGCATATTTTCCATTGTGATTGTCTGTCCCGCCAATCTTCCAAGTGCGACATACACATTAAATTCTGTATCATCATAGACCAACCAGATGTGTAGACAATCATATGCAAGCAGGCCTACCCAGGCCATGCGGATATAGGTGGCAGCTGGTAATACTCCAAGTTTATCCATGCATGGAAACAATGTACACAAAGAATCCACAACCCCACAATCACAATGCAATGGTGAGGAGAAGCTAGGAATGTCCACAAAAACACAGTTTTTTTCAAACTGTGTGATAGACAATAGACATGTTCATAGTAACTGCAATGACATAATAATGCTTTTCATTAATATTGTAATTTCATATACCTTTGAACACTGGCAGTGACGCAAATCAATGATTTTGGTGCATTTTTCTAACAAAAATTGTTGTGTTTTCTTCGTACCGGAAGCGGTCCTCCTCACTGCCAATTAGACGCGCACCTGCTCCGAAATAATTCTTCCGCGATTATCAGTTCTGTTGTTATATGTGCACTAAGAGATAGCTCCATACCCATCTTTTTATTGTATTTCATTAAGAGGTACTACTCTGTTTAATTGGCCAGTTTTACCACACATCAGTTATAAATGCAGTTGAAAAATCAGCGCATGAATATACAATTTGGATATCATTCTCCATTCAGATTGAAAGATATTTTACTCTCTGCCAACACAGAGGTTCATTACACAAAGATCCCGGATGTATCACAGGTGGGTGAAGATATCAGAGCGATCGGTCACTCAGGCAATACAGAAACGCCAAAAAGTCTCTAAAATAAACAAGTAATATGAATGAAGTTTTATGAAGATCCGTGTATCGATTGATTTTGGGCTAATCAATCACTGCAATTCCGGTCATAACTTCACGTACCACTGCGGATTCAAAATGGCGGTAGTGATGGCAGTCATAACAAGCGCCATCCTGAGCTTCAGGTTTTTGATACTCCTACGTCCCATGTAATAGCGAGAGCTGGAGCATATGGAAAACCACTGGGTGCCGAGGATGAACAAGCGCAAACAATGGTTTTTAAAGGGGGACTATAGGCGGGGCATGGGGTTGTACTCATACTATTACTAAATTGACTATCTCCGAGGCCTCTGTTATAATTATGTCCAGCCTGACGTCTGAGGAGGGTAATCTTGGAAGAGAACTTCTCTACAAATTTACACGAACTCCGTTTAGTCCTGAAGCTCCGGATAAATAGTAAAGGTGTTGGCTTTCAAAAAAGAGAAGACAAAATTTCATGTTATCATTTTATCAAAATTCACAATGAAAAAATCTGTATACAATATGTAATTTGAAACATAATCAAATGATAATTTCCACTTTTTAAAAAAAAAACAATTTCAGTGGTTGATTTGGAAGAAATATGACAATCAATAGGCTGCTGACGATGCCAGTTGATAATACAAATAACTCTTCGAATGCATTTAACAGGAAAAAAACGCACTTATGTAATGTTAGAAGTGCAGACCTAGTAACTAAGTGGAGAATTTTCTCAGTATAACTACGGTATGTTTAAATGTTGGATATTTTTTGGGCTCTGTCTCGATCTCGGGCATCTTGAACCTCCCAATCTGTACCCGGGATCATATTGATGCCAAATCCTTGGTGGTTCACTATAAAGACGGATATCGCCGGGCAGCGGAACACGAATGAGTCACGGTACCCCTGCAAAATAGTATCCCTCAGGTTGCTGTTTGATTCTAGCAAATGTCCCAGCATAAAATGCATTTCAAGAATTGAATTTGCGGGCATTTTTTGTCAAAATTTCAATTCGCGCCTGCCCGTCGGCTTCTCAACCCGACAACTGCTTGACAAATAGACCACACCTTGTATTGTACAAAGGGAGGAGGAATATAATAATCGCTGAACCAAATTAAACTTATCCAGACCCCTTTTTACAGTTGTGCTTCAAGTCGCCTGAAGACTACCAATTTGAACCCCTTGCTCCTGTCTGAGTTCCCTTCATTTCGGATTTCGTTTTTCCGAATTGTCAACCCGTTTAAGACTCACACCTGCTTCACCCACATCACGTTCTCAGGCCAGGCATGGTTGAATGGCCAGCCGTACATCCTCAATCGCGACCCCGAGATCGTGTACGCCAAGTAGTTCCGTCGCGTCAAAAAGTCCACCAATCCTTGGACGGCACTGGTTTTGCTGATTCCTGGCCACTCTATGAACAAATACCTAATATCCACCTCCTCAAACAGTCTATGTGCGCCCTCTAGTGCCCATATTTCGTGTCCCTCAATATCCATTTTCATAACAGCTTTTTTGAATGTTACAACTTCAAGAAGGTTGTCCATGAGAATCGTATCAACGGTGTCCTTACGGTTGTCCGTTTCACTCAAAGTAATGATGTGCGACCCTCCAGCGTTCTCGAACGGACGGAAGAATGTGGCTTTTAAGTAACCATTAGATACCGCGTTATTCACAATAGTAACCTGGTCCTCAAAGTGCCCAAGCTTGATGGACTTGGACAGACGGACGGCATTATCCCAGAGTGGTTCAACTGAGACCACAGTGCGGCCATTCGCCGCCGCGGTCAATGTGAAGACACCTAAATTTGCTCCAACGTCAATTAAATGCAAATCGGGATCCGAGGCCAGGAATTCTTGCAGTTTATTTGTCATGTAGGACTCCCATTTTCCGGTTTCTTTTAAACTCTTCGATACCCATGCATCTGAAGAAGTGTCGTAAATACAAATTGGAGTTTTTCCTTTCCAAGTGTAGAAATCGACGCAGTCAAAGTTTGCAGAGGTATCCACGGTTTTGATGTCAACAATCTTACAGGCATCTTGTTTCAGCGGCAGAGGTGATGCTGGTACTACGTGTGATGCGGAGTAGTTGTTGATTGAAGCTAATACTATGACGAGGAACAGTGAAAGGAGGAGGGCCATTGTCACGTAGCGCCGCCTTGTGGACATGGTTCGGACGTACGTGACCACTGAGAATGACGTCATGGTGTAATCGTCCTGAAATTATAGAAAGACAATGCATCAAACAAAAAATAAAGGTGGTTAGGTGTTCCGAGAAAACCCACATTTGGGCAATGAACTGTTCACATACTTTGGCAGACCACGAGTACACGGGCCTGATATCACAGCCGCTTAGCTCAGTATTTATATATAGATATAAGGTAGAACGGGGTAATTGTAGCCCCGGTTTAATTGTAGCCGGCCCTGCCTATGATATTGATTGATATCCCCATGCATCAAACAATGCAGGAGCTACAAATAACCTGGGGCTACAATTACCCGATTCTACCCTATGGAAACAGATGACTACTGCTTCTAATTTACTGCTGTTTGAGGAGCGCGATATGCGTCTTACCCAGGCAATCAGCGAGGTGATAATTGTTTCTGCAGTTTCCATGTCAACAATGTAGATCTAATAGGAATACGCATGATTGCGTCATATGTATGGCCACACTGAAAAATCAGCAAGGTCAATATTATTTGTCGTCGGGATATACACGCGTACTGTACATGTGTTTTGCGAAAGAAGGAGAAGTGCAAGCGTTAATACTAAAATCCCTTTTGTATGTTTAGGAAAATAGTCGTCGGACAGAGTATGGGTTATAAGAAACAACAAAGGGCTCTTTTGTGTAAGGGTATTTAATCACTTTTGTGGCAAAGATTCGACTATGTACTTTACACCACTTGAGTGTGACTATATAGTGCTCTTGATATCACAAGACGACACGCAGTTTATATCAGAAAAAAAAATGAAAAAGAGAGCAGAACGATCACAACATAATCAACAATTGTGTCTCGTTCTGCAACGTATCATAAGCCCAACCACCGCATCCTCGAAAATCCGGTCAGTCGTATCCACCTCCCCTCGCACACGTTACACGGTCGATTAGTGCCGAGTGTTGCCTGGGCTTCAGGATGCAACCACTGTGGATCGGGGAGAAGAAGAGAAATTGAAGAGCAAGAGCATATTCCATAGCCCTGACTGACAGTTGGAGACTGATGGATTCCGGGATCCTTTAGAGATCAGTCATGTTGAAGTGCTGATAGTGGACAGGGGGAAATAGAGATCCACTTATTGGTGACCCCGCTAGCGTTGGCAACCTGCCGTCTGGAAGCGCAGATACTGCCACGGGCCGGGGAAACAGAGATGCAATTATTAGAGATCCCGTTTTAGTGACCTGCCGTGTTGAAGCGCTGATAAATGCGTGGAAATAGATAATTCAATTACGGAGTTTTTGCCAATCCCCCGAAATGTCCACGTCATCATATTTGGATCTCAGGGGGAGGCCAGTCCACTACGTCCGTATTGTAACTCCCCGCCAATATGCTTACCTCACACAAACCTCAAAATTTAAAATCCCTGACTGGAAAGAATTTACAATCCTCGATCGGAAATGACGTAGTGTGATTGGTCCTAACTTTCGGACAGCCTACCCAAATGGCAAACGTATTGAGCAAATTGATTCACTCACTCACTAAAGGTCCACCGCAACAAAAGGGCACTATGTATTGTGGTTTTAACACCTGCTGTCGACCCTTATGCCATTTTCAATAATATGGATCAATAGCATTATACACCTTTCCAGAAATGAGGCGTTGAGTGTCCGAAATAGTGATGTCATAAGGGGAAACTATGCCTTATGGTGGAGGGACAAAGGAAATAGTCATGGTTGACCAACACACTTGAATGCCTTTAATGACGGACAAGGGGGAAAAAGTTAGTTCCAATGCAAGCCACCAATTTCGGGAAGCATGTATACATTGACGCGATCTTTGTTCGTGACTTATATGCAGAGTAGTGTTTCTTTACAAGTCGAATCTTCGAATGATAGTTACGCGTTGTATTTTTGAGTGAGGCTTTTGAATAATTATCGTGATTTGTGTTACGATATACCATTGGTTTGTCAACAAGTCTTGAATTTTGTTAACTTGCATTGACGATACTCTTAACCATAGTACCATAAGCTGCGCGTACACCACGAAATATTGGTTGACCAATTGCACGTACACCACCACATTGCCGCGACAAATTGGTTCAGCAATCCATTGCCGATTCAAATTGCCGGGCGAATTTGCCCGGCTTGTTAAAAGCTCGGCTTTGTCGTGGTGTACGCGCAAATGGATCGGCAATTAGCTAGTTAGATGGTTCGGCGACAGGCGGAGCTTTCGAAATGGCGCTTTCTGCTTATTGTTTGCGCGCCGTCTGCTGCTGGATTTTATAACTAGCTGCAGCGCTGGTGTACGCGCTTGGTGGATTTTCGATGGTGCGGTATTGGTTCGCGAACCAAGATTGGTGGTCCATTTTCAGGTGGTGTACGTGCGGCTTTACGATAAAGGGTAAGGACTAACCGCGTGCCAAAGTTTGGTTATTGTCCAGCGTAAGGACCCTGTCTGGAAGTGAAGACAGCAAAGTAGTATAGGTGCTGGCTTTCAAAAAAGAGAAGACAAAATTTCATGTTATCATTTTATCAAAATTCACAATAAAAAAATCTGTATACAATATATGTAATTTGAAATATAATCAAATGATAATTTCCACTTTTAAAAAAACAATTTCAGTGGTTGATTTGGAAGAAATATGACAATCAAGTCCAAGGATACTGCATCAGTCACGACCAACTTTTCATCAGAAAGCGTCACCACCAGCATATTCAATGTTCAGTTCCAACCTGTACCAGTCCAATGCACGCCTGTCATGGTCAGCAGGGAAGAGACTAGAGAAGCAGGTCCAGGACAGATTGCCGCGAAAATTTATAAATAGTTCGGGAAACTTATAACATCCTCTTGCAGCATCCTCTTGCAAACAGGGCCTACTCCTTACGCATCTTTCTGATTGAGGGAGTAAACATATCGAGGCCACATATCGAGTGATCGATGGCCGGATTTGTCAGGATGTCAAGCCAGCTTCCCAAACTATTTATAAATTTTCGCGGCAATCTGTCCTGGACCTGCTTCTCTAGCCTCTTCCGGTCAGCAGTGGTCAGCTTAGCGCGATATGGAACATTCTTCCGAAACTCAAGCGAGGGAAGATTGCTCATTAGCATATCTCGCGCACTGCTCCTTCTGGTCAAACATAGTGAAATCGTAATGGAAAACGTCTGGCTGTGCGCCAGACAAATAAGTGAAGTGAAGAACTTCTACTTGCGCGAGACTGCTGTGATAAAATTATCATTGCAGAGACTCCGGTGACGTACACATATATTTTTTACAATCAAAAATGCCCTCAAAAGACGACATGGAATGATTATTTTATTGATATTTCCTACTATATACCTTCCAATTATCACTTTATACAAATAGATCGGCGTTAGGTCGCATGCTTTTCTTTCCTGGTGACACTATAAAGCAAAATAGTTGCAACCCCGTAAATGCGCTATAAGTCCAATAATAAGTGACGGTGACCCGTTATAAATGTTTCGCCAGCTTCGATTTTTTGCCGCTACGCGGCGCGTTGGGCCCTTGCGTCGAGTATCTGCTTGCCTTTCGCGAACAACACGCAAAATCAAAGTTTAACAATGGGAAAACTGACAATGTTATAAAGACGGGAGATGTTGTTCTAATACACTCGGACAATGACAAGCGCATTCGTTGGAAACTAGCAGTGGTACAAAAACTCAATCATGGAAATGATGGACTAGTAAGATCAGCAGTGATCAAAACGGACACAGGAATCACTAACCGGCCGATAACCAAACTCTACCCTTTAGACCTTTAGAGGTCCATTCTAAGTGCTGTGAAACTGACGAACAATTACAGCTGCAAAATGATCAAATTAACTTGGATTTGTCAAATAATACAAACACGCAGTCGCCACGACTGGTCCGCAAAGCCGCTGAAAAAGCGAGGAATAAGCTAAAGGACTGCATGGGCAAGAACTTTGCTCAAGGAGCATTGGATTTACTTAATGACAATAACCAAGTGATCGTTTAAGATTGACATTAATTGCTTTTTAAAGACACTATATACGCCTCTCTTTAAATACGTCTATATATTCTTTATCTGGTACTGATATTCTACATTTTATGCAAATTGTGACATTGTTTATAATTTTTCGCTTCTATCACTATTATATCATCACTATTATAATTGACGAGTTGCACTTAGTGTTGAACGCCTTAATAAGCCTGGTTTTACCTCTACTGTCATCCATTATCAACTGGCATGATGTAGTTTTACACAAGGGAGGTTAATAGGTATGTTTGAGTACTTTGAATAAAGTCATTGCGACAATATCATGCATTTTGTAGTCCAGTTTTCATGATCACATCATGTACAGTAGTTGGTAGGGTAGGCATTTTTTCCTGCACCTTAGAGGCATCACGTGACATAGTTATAAAAATAGATACACACGTGGAACTGTTTATCTGTCACATTTTTCGCTGGAGTTCAAAATGGCGGAAGAGCCTGTCATTCAGCCTCAGTGGCAGGCCTATTGGGATCATGATATTTCTTTATATCATGGTCTTATTCAAGTTCATGAGTATTCTAAAGATAAAGATCGAATGAAGGAGGTCATACGGTCGTATGAAATTGCATGCAAGTTCAGTGTGTGGCACGAAGCACTAGACCATCATTTCTGTAATAATAGTGTGGGCTGAGAACTGCCCCCCCCCCCCCTCCTCCCTGAGACCTCATGTTTTCCATGCAGATTTGGGAAAAGAGGGGTGTGCCCCCCCCCCCCCTCATCATGGCCCTGGACCAATGGACCATGATATACGGACCATTATATACAATCCAAAACATTCATTTTGTTACATTCATTATGGTTTACCCTATACTAAATGTTTCTGAACTGTCATTGCGCTAAGCACGTGTTTTTGTTGCCGGAAGACTTGTCATCGATGCTCATTCGTCGAGCCTTAATTTGGAAGAACCAATGAAAATTGAGAATGACGTCATGAATATAAATTAGTATGAATATTAATCGACTATGCCTCTAAGGTGCAGGAAAAAATGTCTTCCAGTTGGTAGTTGCAGTAGTTGTTTGTTGTTGTTGTTAGAAGTATAAGTAAGTAGGGAATTCCAGTAAGGCCGCATCATAGTTTACTGTTAGCAACAACAACAACACTGGAGACATTTTACACAGAAAAACAGTGGAAATTTTATGACTCTGAGTAACATATCATCTATCAATATCAATATACCACTGTCGCCATTGACGTAAATATAGATAACGCCCGGAGATTTTACTCACAAACCAGCACACCATTTACACCAAACCCACAACATACCAGCACCCACACAATCCGATTTTTATACCTCGAACAGCCCGCGCCACGGGTATATGCTAGTTCGTTTAAATGCAACTAATTACTGTAGACTGTGTCATGATTACTTTAATTGCAATTTGTGAATTAATAAGTTTGAGATTGGTTTGGTTGACAATAAGTTAGCCCCTTGAGTATTGCCATGTTTGGTGAGGTATTCACTTTAAGTATAGATTCTAGTTCTCAGATTGTTTACTTTGACCTCCAGCCTCAAGACGTATCTTATGATATTACAGCCATCTGTTCTTGTGATTAACTTCTTATCACTTGCACTTCAAGCGTAAAGCATATGGTTTTAACGGTTCTAAATAAACACAACGCAATAGCCCTAAAGAATATAGGTCACATCATCTGAATGTCACGAACAGCCTGCAACTTGTCTTAGATTAAGCTCCGCCTACTTACTACAGGTTAACCAATCATCTGCATGCACTATTATCCACCGGTCCTTCGACCCATGAAACTTCGTTATAATAAACAGTTAGACTTTAGCGTTCATAGTAAAAACATAAGTGTTGTTCATTATCTCTCAACCACGTGCTCTTGGACACACGGTACCCCTGCAAAATAGTATCTCTCAGGTTGCTGTTTGATTCTAGCGATATGTCCCAGCATAAAATGCATTTCAAGAGTTGAATTTGCGGGCATTTTTTGTCAAAATTTCAATTCGCGCCTGCCCGTCGGCTTCTCAACCCGACAACTGCTTGACAAATAGACCACACCCTGTATTGTACAAAGGGATGAGGAATACAATAATTGCTGAACCAAACTAAACTTATCCAGACCCCATTTTATTGTAGTGCTTAGTCGCCTGAAGACTACCAATTTGACCCCCTTGCTCCTGTCTGAGTTCCCTTCATTTCGGATTTCGTTTTTCCGAAGTGTCAACCCGTTTAAGACTCACACCTGCTTCACCCACATCACGTTCTCAGGCCAGGCATGGTTGAATGGCCAGCCGTACATCCTCAATCGCGACCCCGATATCGTGTACGCCAAGTAGTTCCGTCGCGTCAAAAAGTCCACCAATCCTTGGACGGCACTGGTTTTGCTGATTCCTGGCCACTCTATGAATAAATACCTAATATCCACCTTCTCAAACAGTCTATGTGCGCCCTCCAGTGCCCATATTTCGTGTCCCTCAATATCCATTTTCATAACAGCTTTTTTGAATGTTACAACTTCAAGAAGGTTGTCCATGAGAATTGTATTAACGGTGTCCTTACGTTTGTCCGTTTCACTCAAAGTAATGACATGCGTCCCTCCAGCGTTCTCGAACGGACGGAAGAATGTGGCTTTTAAGTAACCATTAGATACCGCGTTATTCACAATAGTAACCTGGTCCTCAAAGTGCCCAAGCTTGATGGACTTGGACAGACGGACGGCATTATCCCAGAGTGGTTCAACTGAGACCACAGTGCGGCCATTCGCCGCCGCGGTCAATGTGAAGACACCTAAATTTGCTCCAACGTCAATTAAATGCAAATCGGGATCCGAGGCCAGGAATTCTTGCAGTTTATTTGTCATGTAGGACTCCCATTTTCCGGTTTCTTTTAAACTCTTCGATACCCATACATCTGAAGAAGTGTCGTAAATACAAATTGGAGTTTTTCCTTTCCAAGTGTAGAAATCGACGCAGTCAAAGTTTGCAGAGGTATCCACGGTTTTGATGTAAACAATCTTACAGGCATCTTGTTTCAGTGGCAGAGGTGATGCTGGTACGACGTGTGATACGGAGTAGTTGTTGATTGAAGCTATTGCTATGACGAGGAACAGTGAAAGGAGAAGGGCCATTGTCACGTAGCGCCGCCTTGTGGACATGGTTCGGTCGCACGTGACCACTGAGAATGACGTCATGGTGTAATCGTCCTGAAATTATAGAAAGACAATGCATCAAACAAAAATAAAGGTGGTTAGGTGTTGAGAAAACCCACATTTGAGCAATGAACTGTTCACATACTTTGGCAGACCATGGGTACACGGGCCTGATATCACAGCCGCTTAGCTCAGTTTCACAGCACAGAAATATTTTGAAAAAAAACATCAATATTAGCCTTTATAAGGTAGAACGGGGTAATTGTAGCCCCGGTTTAATTAACAATGCAGGAGCTACAAATAACCTGGGACTACCCTATGGAAACGAATCTAGGTAAAAAAAGCAACGGAAAAAAAGACAACGGTAAAAAACTGAGACAACGGGTAAAAAGACAACAGGTAAAAAATACAACGGAAAAAAGACAACAGGTAAAAAAAGCAACGGAAAAAAAAGCAACGGAAAATAAAACCAACAATCTAAGTAAAAAAGACAACGGGTAAAAAAGGGAAAGGAAAAAAGGCAACCATCGGGAAACCGGATACGACAGAGGAAATCGCCCACTCTATGACATAAAGTGCCGGACAGACCGGGAATTGAACACTGGACCTCGGATGTGTGGTGACAGGCGCTGATGTTTCCACTGCACAGCCGGAACTCCGACAGCCCTATCATGCCTAGAGCCATAGAGCGCTGATGTTCCTCCCTTTAATGACGCTTTGTTGGCTAATAAGATGGAACCCTTCCTCTGGAAATGAGGCATTACTGAATACTAGTAAATCAGTACAACTAATTTGGCTGTAGTGTGTTAATTGGGTCCTCTTTGAAAGTAGTCATCTTTTTTTCCCGTTGTCTTTTTTACCTAGATGGTTGTCTTTTTTCCGTTGTTTTTTTTACCCGTTGTCTTTTTTACCGTTGCTTTTTTTACCTGTTGTCTTTTTTCCGTTGCCTTTTTACCGTTGCCTTTTTTACCTGTTGTCTTTTTTACCGGGTTTTTTTTCCGTTGTCTTTTTTTCCGTTGCTTTTTTTACCGTATACCTATGGAAACAGATCGACTACTGCTGTTTGAGGAGCGCGATATGCGTCTACCCAGGCAATCAGCGAGGTGATAACGGTTTCTGCAGTTTCCATGTCAACAATGTAGATCTAATAGGTATGGCCACACTGAAAAATCAGCAAGGTCAATATTAGTTGTCGTCGGGATATACACGTACATGTGTTTTGCGAAAGAAGGAGAAGTGTAAGCGTTAATACTAAAATCCCTTTTGCATGTTTAGCAAAATAGTCGTCGGACAGAGTATGGGTTATAAGAATCAACAAAGGGCTCTTTTGTGTAAGGGTATTTAATCACTTTTGTGGCAAAGATTCGACTATGTACTTTACACCACTCGAGTGTGACTTTATAGTGCTCTTGATATCACAAGACGACACGCAGTTTATATCAGAAAAAAAATGAAAAAGAGAGCAGAACGATCAGAACATAATCAACAATTGTGTCTCGTTCTGCAACGTATCATAAGCCCAACCACCGCATCCTCGAAAATCCGGTCAGTCGTATCCACCTCCCCTCGCACACGTTACACGGTCGATTAGTGCCGAGTGCTGCCTGGGCTTCAGGATGCAACCACTGTGGATCGGGGAGAAGAAGAGAAATTGAAGAGCAAGAGCATATTCCATAGCCCTGACTGACAGTTGGAGACTGATGGATTCCGGGATCCTTTAGAGATCAGTCATGTTGAAGTGCTGATAGTGGACAGGGGGAAATAGAGATCCACTTATTAGTGACCCCGCTAGCGTTGGCAACCTGCCGTCTGGAAGCGCAGATACTGCCACGGGCCGGGGAAACAGAGATGCAATTATTCATTATACTAGCATTGTACCCGTAGCGCAGGCAGGTTCAAATGGGCTATACCTTGAATAGATTGAATTGCAATGAAAATCTAATGTCGGCCTCCAAATGGCTCGAACCAATTGCACTATCAGTCACTACTATAACTTTAAAATGCGTGCTCCTCCTACATGTAGCAAGGTCTCGGGCAAGGCACTTACTCGACCGGCAAGCTAGAAGTTCAGCACCGTCAGCAGCTCCTTGATAAGGCCATGCCAAGTTGGGAGTGCCTCTTCAGATACATCAAGTATTGAAAGCTATGGTGAGTACATAAACAGACCATGGTAACCTTCATTTGAAAATCCCTTCATAATCAAGGGCGAGCTCTTGCTAACACAGCACCCATAGACAATAGCCCACCAATTTGACCCCAGCTCCTTACTGCGGGAAAACCCAAGTCAAGCAACCAAAAGTACCAAAAATACATTTTTGTTTACATTTTAACTGGACACATACGTTTGTTTACAATTTCTTTCCCCGCGAAATCTCGAAGATTAGGTGACCTGCAATCGTGGATTGAAAATAAGATTAACCTTGGTTCAGCAGGTCAACAGGTACAAGCTGTTCCAATCATCCCCCTACAGCTAGCCGTTCAACAGGTAGTGTTAGTCACCCCACAGGGAGTGCAGGTAATTGATTAATCCCCTGCATAACTGAACGGCTTGGCTTCTGTGAGTGGTGAGGAGAATTGACAGTGTCCGATAAAAAATCCCTCATTACTGCTCCGTTGAAGTAAATTTCAGAAAATAAACATAACGTTGCATCAGGATAACATATCACCTGCAAACGTGCAAAATTTCGAGACGAAACACTACCCCCAAATGGCACTTTATCGAGCCGCCTTATAGTATTATGATATAGATACCAGCAATGGCAGGCCTAGCACACTCTGTTTTGAATAGAGGGAGACTCCATCATTCCTATTGTTTGAGATTGGACAGGTGTGAATTAATCGAATGTAGCTAATAAAGGCACTGGAAAAAAAGGCACTGGGAAAAAAAGGGGAAAAAAGGCAGTAGGTAAAAAAGGCATTGGAAAAAAGGCACTAGGTAAAAAAGGCACTAGGTAAAAAAGGCACTAGGAAAAAGGCACTAGAGAAAAAGGCACTAGGTAAAAAAGGCACTGGGAAAAAAGGCACCAGGATAAAAGGCACTGGGTAAAAAAGGCACTGGAAAAAAAGGCAATGGAAAAATGGCACCAGAAAAAATGTATGGGAAATCTGAGAAATCTCTACTACATAGATAAAAATAAAAATAAAAATTTCTATGTGCATTCCTATGTGTAGTTTTTTTCTACATCAACAGAATACTGGGTGGTCCAAAAAAACGGAACAGCCTTTTTTCAGTACCCTCCGACCAGAAAAACTAGCTTGGATAGGCAGGGAATCCTTATAAAAAATGATACAAAGATCATCCGATTTGGTCCAGTAGTTTAATCAAATTAGATTCATTTTCCCTCACCAACAACCTATTTCTACAAGATACAATAGTTTATCACAAGAGTGGCTATTGACATCTAGCAAAACATTCTTGATGAGTCTTATTGCAGTTTTATTGGTGAAAAAGACTTGGAAGAACATTACACATAGCACATTACTCATATAGAAATGCACGGGGGGGGCACCCCAAATGAATTTTTAACCTAGAGATTTCCTGGTGCCTTTTTTACCTAGTATAGCGATTTCCTGGTGCCTTTTTTCCAGTGCCTTTTTTACCCAGTGCCTTTTTTTCCTAGTGCCTTTTTTACCTAGTGCCTTTTTTCCGTACCTTTTTTTCCAGTGCCTTTATTACCGTCTACCGAATTAATCTGGCAATTAGCCTCCTGTGCATTGGTGCATGCAAACACTAAAATGTTTGGTTTTTGCTAATTTAGGGTCAAATAAATCAGCCAAAAGTTTTGAAAGCTTCACAAATGATTGTCGCAAGGAAGTACTTTATGATAGTTTGCGAAATTTTGATTAATTCTAGGTGGAAAGTAATATTTTTCGCATATTTGTTGGGAAAAAAATTGAAAATCCTCCAATTTTCAACCCCCCTATGGACACTATGAATTTTTTTCCAATAAAGCTGAAATCTTGGGAATATAATCCTAAGAGTTATATCAACCACGTCTGAAGTCGGGAGTTTGTATCAAATGTATACAATGTAGTTTCGGAGCTAGCGCAGCTAGAAAAGCCCTCAAAACCCAATTTCTCAGGAATTTACACTACGGGCTACGAGTGAAGCATTACAGATTTACCAACATTTTCAACCTATAGATGCACCCATCGAATTTCCATCCAAATCACTCCAAATTTTGCCAGTAAATACCTAGACATATATAGAATTGTGTCAGAAGTCGGGAGTTGGGATTATTTTAACACCCCGCCCAAAAAAGCCAACTTTATTGATATTTCCTATGCATTTTCCATTAGGCTTGCCAGGACCAATTAAGCAGGTGCACTAATTGGCTTGATTGGCAAGGCCCGCAATAGCTGGTAATGTAGAGATCCCGTTTTAGTGACCTGCCGTGTTGAAGCGCTGATAGATGCGTGGAAATAGATAATTCAATTACGGAGTTTTTGCCAATCCCCCGAAATGTCCACGTCATCATATTTGGATCTCAGGGGCAAGGCCAGTCCACAACGTCCGTATTGTAACTCCCCGCCAAGACTCACACAACCCTCAAAATTTAAAAGGAGGTTAGACTTACCGTTTATTTTTATCTGATAAAAATTAGGAAGGTGAACAATCTTGGCGAAGCATGTGCGGTGCTGCAAGGTCTCTTACACGGCTTTGGAACGTCGTACTTGCCTCATCAAACATTTATCTAAAATATCGTTTTCTATTTTTTTTCTTTCATAGAGGTTAAGTAAATCCCACGAGACATAAATAGCATATCAATGGGGTCAATAACAATCTCCCAATCATTCAAACTATACTCAGTCTGGGGACAGACTGGTTTTTTCAAGGGGGGGGGGGGGCATGTACCGTGTGTACATGAAGTGACTTTATTGTCTATCATAATTGGTAAGCATGCGCAGTACAACAGGTACATATAAGGATAATGTATGAGATGATACAGGATACTATAACATCCCCCTTTCTCAGCCTCAACTAAGAACATGTTAGTATCAAAATAAATCAATTAATAAAGAATGCAAATGAAACATGGGTTAAGTAATTCAGTCAAAAACAACAAACGAGAATGCTAATATAAAAATAGTTGCGGTTGCCAATGGTACCAGTGTCTATAGATAATAGTCCTCAACCAATCAGATATCGTGGCCCTGTACCAGTATAATAATGAATGAATGCATATTAATTAGCACAGGTGATCAGCTGACTAATGTTGTGTCTGGAAGCTTAGTATGTAGTAAGTAAGTAAGTAAGTTTATTCACTCCATCGACCACATTTGTGGTATACAGGAGGTCAATATACATATTTAAATTACAAAGTAATTGATTGATAGCGTTCTATATAAAATACGTTCAAACAGAAAATAATTACTAGCTAAATTCAGGGTTTACTTATTATCACAATATAGTTTCATTCCTAGTGAGATGAATTTTGCTAACTTGTACCTATGAGTCTTATTTTTTGTATTAATGATCCTTTCAAAATTTACAGTATTAGGTTTTGTAAGAAATTCTTTTGGTATAAACTGTTTCCGTAATTCTTTTATGAGAGGACATTTGAATAGGAAATGAAATTCATCACCAAGCTCGTTATTATTACATTTTGGGCACTTTTTATTATCAGCGGGTGCGTCAATTAAATAAGTATTTGATGGTAGTTTGATATTTGAAGTTCGGAACTTTCCCAAAGTGTACCTTAGTGTTTCATTATTAAGGTAGTCTTCATATTTGTGTTCTATTTTAAATATTCGATATATTGTGCACGAGTTTGAGATTTGTAAAGTTTCATACCACTTTTGTTTGTACTGGTCTTCCAGTCTAAGTTTAATAGCATGTTTTAGCCAAATGGGATTTGGCGAAGTTTGAGTTAGCCATAGGTTACTCATTCCACAATCATTATGAACTATCCAAGGTGAATGAAGCATATTCTTACGATGTAAATCTAACATTATCTTATAGAGGGTGTTGCTTATTTTATTCGAGGAGTCTAGTATAAGCCTTCCGAAGTTCACCATTCTACTTTTAACAGATAGTTCTAAAGGGAACCGACCTGTTTCACCATATATCATACATGAAGGTGTTGTTTTTTTAGTTTTAGAAGGTATTTACAATATTTTAAGTGTACCATCTCGATGATTTTGAGGTCTTCGTAGCCCCAGACCTCAGCGCCATATAAGAGTATTGGAGCTGTTACTTCATCAAAAAGTTTGAATCTAAGATCTAAGGGTAGATTAAGCAAATTTCCCTTTCGCAAAATTGAAAATAAAGCTTTGTTCGCCTGATCACATGAATGCTTCCTTGCTTTGAAGAATTTACCATTTTTAGAGAAAATGACACCTAAGTAGTTGTATTCATCTACTTGTTCCAAAATTTGTCCGTTTAGCGTAAAATTCCTCTCCACTCCTTTCTTTTTGCGTGTAAATATAAGAATTTTTGTTTTATCAGTGTTTACCTTTAACTTCCATTTTTTACAGTATTCACCAAGAGCATCTAAATTCTTTTGTAAGCCGTCTGCCGTGTCCGAAAGTATGATTGTGTCATCAGCGTACATTAACAAATATAGTTTCAATAACGTTCTTAGTTCATTAAAGTTGTCTCCCATGTTAATAAAATCGGGAAATAGTTTTAAGCTATTACAACCAGACAACGCAAAGAAGTTTTCAATGTCATTCAGGAATAGAGAAAATAATAATGGTGACAAGTTGTCTCTTTGGCGCACACCTATATCACACCTAAAAAAGTTTGACACTGTTGCATTTGTTGCAACGCAAGATTTGGCATTATCATAAATAAATTTTACAATGTTAAGAAGTTTTCCGTTTAGTCCGCTATTTATCAGTTTGTAATGCAGTTGTGTAGTGGGAATGCGATCAAAGGCTTTAGAATAATCAACAAAAGAGCAGAACAGTCCATAGCTATACGTGCATGCAATTCATTGTTTGCGCGCCATCTGTTGCCGGATTTTATAACTAGCTGCAGCAGTGGTGTACGCGCTTGGTGGATTTTCGATGGTGCGGCATTGGTTCGCGAACCAAGATTGGTGTAAATACCCCCCCCCCCCCGAGGTTGCGGCTAACTAATGCTTGTGTCTTATATTACCCAATATTTCGTGGTGTAAGTTGGTGACCGTTGGTCACTGTCATTTCCAAATCGCGATAGCAGGTCAGGTGACCTTTGAGATTTCGCGGGAATTGAAAGGGGCAGATTTTTCATTGGGAATTAACGTGAAACAACAATAGATTACTCAATAACATGGCAATATGTTATGATTATAAATAAATACACCGAGCAGAGACGATCGCGAAAAACCAACTTTTATTTCATGCATGGCAGTCTGGGCCAACACGAAAAAACGTGATTGTTCCTTTGTCTTCCTGCCTCGGGATGGTCCAATGCCAAGCATATAGCAAGGGGTGGAAGGGGGATGTAGGAATAGAATCAAACTATTAGAGAGAAATAAAGGTCGGAAAAATTCCGTCTTTCGTCAGATTGTCGAAAGGACTTTTCTTTCCTTGGACTAATTTCACAACTACACGGAGACCAGAGATCAGTTCATCCGGCTAACACCAAGCGGCGCCACTCAATATAGTCTGAATGGAAATACTGTACTAGAAATTTGGATCGTTTTGTTAGAAAAATCGGTGATAATGTCGTGATTTTTCCAAATTCAGGATACCGCGATGCGGGGATTTTGGATAACATTATTCATCCTGTATATACCAAGGGAAAAATATGGAATAATATGCCTAGAAGATGGTAAGAAGAGGGTCGAAATGGGCCAGATCTGCATGATGATGATGATGTACAGGATACACAGTAGCCGTATACATTTTACACTGTTACTGTATGATGTACAGAGATTGTGACTCATCAAGCTCTCTTCAGGGTTGGATTTTTCCTGTGTTTCATAATATATCATTTGTATAAAACTCATGCCCTCTTTATGATTTGTTCCATGTTCCATACTCCAAGCCGATCAAAGGATATTCTCTCGGCCAGTCCTGCCCCATCCTGAGGAAATCGGGGGTTAATGTATGCTTCCTAGGCCCGTGCACTCGAACGAACCCCCGAGACACTTCACCTCATTGGCTGAATTTCACGACTGAAAAGCGCTTAAACAGAATCCCAAATGATGGTGACAACATTTGCAACATCTGGAATGTATCACTTGTGACTCTTGTCAAAAACACATTACTTCACTTGTATAAATTGGTGTCATGACGATTGCAGTACTGCAGGGTCCTTATTCATGTTATACCAACCAATTTCTATGTATTATCAGCAATCAATTAGAGGTAGTATCCATGTGGCCTATACCTGCAGATCTGCTGTTTGTACTGTCTTCCTGATTAGACATTCTATTTTAAACCCTCTCAGCTCTAATGCTCTAAGTAATGATTACATAAGTAAGCACTAGCATCTATTTTCATTTTCAACCAGGAGAACCAGGTAAATCTATGTCAAGCTATCCTTTGAGCCCGCTGCTCATAAGGATGCATTGGGTGATAGGCCAGATGTATGCTGCCTCTAATTGACTGCTGGCATTATTTGACCTAACTCTGTATCATCAATATTATCTTTTCCCCAATCCTTCAAAATTAAACTCATGAATATTTTAAATTGTGAATAAACTATTGGTAACTGGCGCCCAGTCCGATATTCTGAAGTATACAGAGTAGTGGCATAGCAGTGATGAGAGGACATACCAGTTGACGGACTATTTTATGAACCGGTTTTGACAGGTACACAGTGGAAAACTCATATATTATCTATTAAAACAAAGAACATGACAAATAGGTTTAATTGGCGCCTACCGAGACAAGCTGTAGCCTGACACATCGTTATTTCATCCGAGCTAACAGTTACAGTAGAACCTCACTTAGACGACAGTGCTACCAGGACACCCTCTCAATAAGGGACACTTTTGATCCCAAATTGGTCTTTTCCATTAAATTTGACCGCTTGATATTAGGACACCTCTCTCTTAAGGACAGAATTTGCCAGTTCCAAGTGTGTACTTAAAGGCCTTCACCCTGCGTTAAAAAATTTAGCTTTGTAATTGAATTTGAAAATTTCAAATTGCTAAATACGTGCTGGATAAATTTCATCAATGCTTCTGTGCAGACAGATATGACAATACAATGACTACCAAGTCTCCTTAAAATCGTATTCATAATCAGGACTCGTGATAAACCCCCAAAAAGTGTCTTTCGAAGTATGAATTTTGGCCCAGGACCCTCATGTTTGAAACTGTTACCTTTACTCAGATTTTGTCAAGACTTTAGTTTGACTCCCGAGAAAAAAAAGTCTGGCTTGAGCCCTGCAAAATGACTGCAGTGCAATATTGTGTATTAACTGCATTTTGTATTTTCCTGAACCATCTGTTGTGTCACAAATGGCATACCCCTTTAATACAGAGGTTTGACTGTACATGAGTCGGAGTGCGTGCAACCTAACAGTTTCATGTACATGTGGCCGAGTCAGTCAGTTGAGGTCTGAGATGATGGGCAAGCAGCCACAGTCAACGCAACGTTGATACGTGAATTGCCACTAATGGGTCTGAACGATGTATCTTCTGGGAGTATATAATATGATAATCATTAAGCAGTCAGATACAATGTAGCAGATGATGCTGGCTTCAGTCCGATGAGCTTTTACTTCTTTAGCTTCTTTGATACTTTGGTTAGGTTATTGTGGCCAGAGTATTGAGGCTGATTTTAGGGTTCCTTTTGCATGGCTATGATAGGCAAATGCCATACCTCAAGCCCATCCTGTTCCAAAATCTGCCACATGTTGTCCTGATTCTAAGGAGTTAAGGCTTACAAGAATCTCCTCAATGTGAATATGCTGCTGCATGGGGGCCACTCTTAGCCCATGTTTTAGAAATTGTAGAACAGGGATGAATACTGGCCAAAGGACACAATCTAGCCACGAAACTCTAGTGCAGTCAGGGATATGACTTTGTTGCTGAAAATTGACTGACCCTGTCTGAGCTTGCATCCCACAAATTTTGAATGCTAAAGAAGAATGAAGCCATGAATATGTTAGTCATGTTGAATCTCACGATACCTTATATGTAGGTTAAACCAAAGTATTGATGTGTGTAGGGTCCAGATTTATAGCCATCCCTCCAGGGCTGTACCCATCTGACAATGGTAGACTTAAACGGGCATTTACTGGTGGGTAACGCAGTTTTCCTTCACCCTGATTGATGGCAACCATGGCGAAGACTGAGGCCAGCCTCCCCCATAAAAATATCACACCATGATGAAAAAAATGTGGCAGTTAACAGTTATGATTATTGTCAATTTCAAAAACCTTTTGCTGTTTGTGCATTGACTCATGTTATTCAGATGGAGAAAACATAAGAAAGTAATGAAATTGACATCATGTCGATATTGCAATGGCATCTACTTCAAATTACATGCACAAATAAGAATCATGATGTGCATCTTAATGTCAAGGAGGAGGTGACACAAATGACATACGTGTCCGGTCCTTGTGGATGCTGGGACATTTTATACGTGCATGTGGTGGTGAGAATTGATGAAAATCATGTACCATGTTGATGAGTGCTAGGTCAATTCAAACACTTAATGGGCGGGGAAGTTGAAAAATTGCATGTGCTTGAGAATGGCAATTTCAAATGATACATTGTAGGTGATACACCTTAGTATGAATGTTTATACTTGGTGTTGTCACTGCTGATGTGTTTTTGGCTCTGGGTTGGCATTGGATTTTTTGATAAATTCATTAGGCTAGCCATTTTAAATGAATTTATCTCATTCCGACCGGGAACAAAACCCAGGACCTCAGAGGTGACAAACGCTGATCTTTCAACTCCCTTCTAATCATTGCTATGTGCAACAAAAATACATGCGGCTAAAAGTGGTAATTGCTAGTCTAATATAGTGTTTGTGACTGTCAGAACTAACATGTAGTCCAGCGCCTCCACATCGCCTATCTAAATGTCATCTTCTTTATCATTCCAGACACTGAAGAATCCTCAGGGGGCGACCCCGCGGTCATCGACCTCGTCCAAAACTATCATGAAAACAAGGCCCTTTTGGAATCGCTCCCTCAGCCATACGAGGTCATTTACCCGGTACAAATACGGCGGAATCAGAAAATCGGAATATCGACTCTGGAGCGACGGGGACGCCATTTGGTAAGTATCATTCAGGTTTGGTGAAGCATTTTATGATTCTTTCACTATATCTCCTATATCTTCCTGATCTTTCTGTTAGAAAATGCTATGCCATCCCATATTCTGATTGCTGAAGGAGGCATGGAATCATTTCTGTTGTTCCAAGAAATCTATTCCCCAGGCAGTATGTTTGTGTCGATTGGGTACAGTGTAATAAGCACTGCTCATGCAGTTAGCACACCTTGTATACTCCCACTCTCATTGATGCATTTTCCAAATTGGTGGCCCAGGCTGACTTTGGCTTTAAAGGAACTAAAATTCCTGGCTCTTCACAGTCCTTCGAATGAGACTCAAAACCAAGGTTCCTTGTACCTGGTGTCTATGCCAGGGCAAGCTAAGACCCCACCAAGTGAGAAACATGAGTAGCTTGCGTGGACTCTATCTCTCTCGCCAAAGTCGGACCACTAGGCCAATAAACCCAATTGGTGCCTAACCGTAGTGGCACACAGGATACGCTCATCCCGCCTTGGAGGAGGATTACTCCTAAGAGAATGACCCCTCCAAGTGCAGAGCGAACGCTGAAGAAGAAGAAGAAGAACTCCCACTCTCATTGATGCATTTTCCAAATTGGTGGCCCAGGCTGACTCTTGTACCCTTTGAACAGTAGTACAAATGTAAACATTTTTGTATGTCTTTCAGGTGCACATGGAACAGACGGTCTTCCAAATCGATCTCTTTGGTGAAACACACAAACTCAAACTCCATCTCAATGTGTAAGTACTGTCCTTTCAAATATTTTGACATCTTCAGCATCTTTCCAGCCTCTGAGCTGTGCAGTATTTTCCTTCATGATATTCACATTGAATTGGTACATGTAGTGGATTCATCTTGCAACTCTCACTCCAATACATGTACCATTTCCTTAGGCAAAGAATCAGCTAGAGAAGACGATGATTTATTTTTTAGAATAAGTCTTTTCAACTTCTTCACCTTGTATTGCGAGAGATATCACAAGTGGAAGGCAGTCTCTTTAGATGAATCATATCGGGATGTGCAGCACTGTCATTCAATATGTTGTTGAAGCACCCATTGAATAGAATACTTGGCATATCGAATACGCCAGGGGAGGGGAGAGGGAAATCGCGGAATGGAATTGTATCAATGATTCTGCTTTACATGACATGTATATAATGAAGAATATGTGTATATTGCCGTTTGCACATTGAGAATAAGACCCGATAAAATGTGATCAAACCTGAATGCTGTCTAAATTTCTCTGTGGCTAGAAATAGCTTGGAAGTTCTCAACCCTTTTCGGTTGTTATGGATAACCCATATAAACTTGATACATCGTAAAATTTGGCAAAGCATGATGTGGAGGTGGAGGTATGGCATGTATGGTGACTGTAATAACATTGATAATCTGGTCAAAGATACTTGTTTTAAAAATATTGACAAATTACTGCAAATCTAATGATCTATTGCAATAAAACCTGAAATGAATTCGAAGTCGCAATCTTTCTCTTTATGTGAGATCGTACGTGCACAAATTGCCAATATTAGAATCCCATCTGAGCAGTCGTGCACCTGAATAAAACGTGCCACAAAAAACGAGACCATTATTCGATGCGTCATGTAGCGTATCTAATATTTCATCATAATCTATCATCGCGCACACATGCTGAACATGAAATTAAAAGCTTACGATTTTGATTTAGAAAATTGTGTTTGGAATGAAAATACAATTAGAGATAGGATTCTCCGTATTCTTGGTCAATTTACTTACAGTCTGGCGCATATCTAGATTTGACCTGCTGTGCATGTGGACAGGGTTCTATTCTGAAGTTCATGTCAGGGAATTCCACAGTGATGATTCGATGCAATAATTGATGTGATACTGACCTAGGCACCAGTAATGGAGAAGCATTATATCGACCTGGCAAAACTCACTTTAAATATTACTCACCATGCACATCATGTATATGCACTGTATCCTCATCATAAGTTAAAAAGCCAAGTCAATTTGCAAAACTTCTTGGTATGTGGTGATGCTTAATGCTTGGTACTATAATATAATACAACTTACAAGGTGGCAGGGAAGATCGAAGTGTTTGTTGACAAGGATCATGCAGCATTGATGGTGACCGTTGACAACACTATTGATTTACCAGTCCGATAATCAAAGTTCATCAATCCATGAGCACAGCCTAATGGCCTAGTCAAACACTGCTGGCTTCCAAGCGATGGGCTGAGGTTTCGATCCTGGAGGGAACTGATGCCGTGGTCACACTGGGGTTTTAACACGAATTGAATTCGAATTAAAACGTTGATACGTATTGGGGCGTCACACTCAATTCGGTTCATACCGATCTCAATCCGCTTTAACCAACACGGTTCTTAAACTGAATTGAATGCGAATCAGCTAATCCGAATCAACGAAACCGTATTGAGATTTCAAGTGTGACGCGCTTGATACGAATTAAGGTTTTCGATCGCACTGCGCATGCGCCCGGCGCATGGAAAGTGACCTTTGACCGCGGGAACTAGTGCTCCGAACTAGTTAACTGATGTATTTAAATGATCTCATTAACTCAAATCGTTTTTCGTTATGCCATAGAATAGGGAAAAATCAACTCCCTTGCACGTGACTTGCATTGCCATTTCCTGGCAAGGTATGTTGCCGCCGGTTCGTTGGTCAAAGGTACGCTGGTCAGCAACATTGTCGCGGCGGGGTTTTCCCCGGTTTTGGCCTCGTTTTCGAGGGCGAGGCCGGGATTCTCCGCATTTAGCGACGGTGGTGTTGACTCGCTGAGGACACTCCTCTTTGACCCGAACTTTGGCAATAGGCATGGCCAGGAGATGGAAATGGTCAAGCACCTTACGCGATTTTAACTTGTTAATAATGACTGTGTGGTACTGTGATATTATACTTATATGTTTTGTACTTGTAAATTTTATTCTCCCTTAAGGGAGGTTAATAAATAATAATAATAATAATAATAATAGATGGCGCGTCGTTAGTATGCATTGAGTGTGGCGCGTTTTAAACCGATTTGAATGCGTATTCGGGCCAGTGTGACGCGACCGTTCTGAAACTGGATTAACCAATTCGTATTCCGGAGAGCGCTCTACGGAATTCGGTTTCAATTCACATCCAGTGTGAACACACCATTAGGACTGTATATCTGAATGAACCGCCGTGGTGGCTTTCAAGGTGCTAAAATTCCGGACTCTTTACTACAGTCCTTATGTGTCTGATACTAGGGCCAGCAAAAGACCTCACCAAAGTCAGAAATACAAATTTAGGGCTCTTTGCAGTCATAAAACCAAGGTCACTAGGTCAATAAACCCAAGGTCACTAGGTCAATAAACCCAAGGTCACTAGGTCAATAAACCCTGATTGGTGCCTAACCGTAGTGGCACGTGAAGATGCTCATCCTGTTTTGGAGGAGGAATACTCTCTGGAGAATAACACTTCCAAGTGCAGAACAAACGCTGAAGAAGAAGTTAAAGCCATCAAAGGAAAGTCCCACTTACCATCAATAAGATTCAGTGTCAGATTTTCAAGAAATATATACTGAGCTAACATCTTAAAACTGCTTCTCAGATGAAAAAATCTCTACTTTTATCGGGAAGCATAGAGTGCAGTCTCTTCACACAGCCTTGACTTCGAAAATGTCAAGGTTTCGCTAGAGGAAATCCCAAACGAAATCTGCACGCAGAGACTGGATATGAGTAACCCTTACAAATTATTCTAATCGCCATTTTAGCAGACTGGTTTCAAATTGATTTTTTCCATCTCGTATTTCGAGGACGTACTTCAGTCAGTGCTGTGTAAAGAAAACGAGGGTGCATTAAGGCGAGACTAATATGTTTACAAGAATAGCCACCCGGCAAATCCTATGATACAACATGAGATGCCAAGTCTGGTGCCCCGCAAACGAATGGTCATAATAGCTGCAACCTGCGATTTAAATCACATGCGACGATGATCGCAACCTGCCTGCAAGTTGATATCAAACCCTTACATGTTTTACCCCCAAACGAGAGATCCTTTAGTCGCACATACAGCCCCAGTCATTGTCTCACTCCCACTTTAACTCAGAAACAATCTGCCTGGCCTGAAGCAGATGTCTTAACAGAATTGGATATGATATCATGTGATGTCGAGGAGACAAGTTATCTGTCCTGAGGAAAGTTTCTGGATTTGAATCGATATTGGTGCAACTGCGTTGTCCGCAAGTCAATGTTGATGTTGGAGGTCTGAAGGGTATGTGGTTGTTTTTTGTCATGATGTGTACTGATGCAGCTTCATTGAATACAAGTTCGTGCTGCAGTCTGTTGGGCGCTGTTTTAATATTAGGAATTTTCGACTCTCATGTAATAAATATCAAATATCTGCAGCAAACCGAGACGTAAGTGAAAACAGCCAAAGAAAAATGAGCACATTTGCCAACTTGTAGATTTGGCAACATCATATGATTTACTACTATAACTAGTATTGAAGCTGTTCTCCTTTTTTCAAGGCTCTGACTCTGATACTGATTCAACCCATTTATTTGCAGAACGGCCCTGAAATCACATGCTGTTACCATTTCCGCAATTAACCGCTCGTGCTAGTTTACTTAAGTTCGGCAGGCAGCGATTACGATATTGGATCTCTCCGTAAGTGGAGGGGAGTAACTTCTGCGATGATTGATCGAGTACGAGAGGTGAAAATTGTTCACCAGGAAATTAAATTGTTGAGCATTGTTGAGAGCAGACGGAGTATCTCTTCAGTTGGATACTGCTTGAAAGAGTGGCTCAGATGCTTGTCTGCTTGTCAAACACTCAGATACTGTAACCCCCTATATTTTCGCACCCCTAAATGTTTACGAAACCATTCTCTTCAGATTTTCCTTTCATTTATTTCCTAGAATGGGAACCATTTCCCAATGGCCAACTTCACCTCAGTTAACGGTACTGTTGCATGTTGTTACAAGTCTGAAAAACTCAACTCATGAATGCAGAATGCTCAACCGACCAATTTCAGTTTCTCCATGATAACGTAGCAAATGATGTTAGCAATAATGTGCAGGACGTCCAACCTATTAGCCCGGCAATCGGTGATTCACCACTAGCTATGAGTTGCTCTTCGCCTGATGAGCAGGGTGAGCATGAATTTTGATGAGCAGGACCAGTTGCACTGATAGCCTGCTAAGTGATCCATTTTCTGATTTCAGTTTGATAGTCAGCTTGGGTGAGGTTCATGTCATGTTGTGGCAGCAATTCCAGTGGTTTGGCGGTGACTTCAAAGGTTCAGGGGGAATGCAGTCATGAGGTTGAGTTGATGTGATACTGATAGATGTGGCTATCTGTGTGACTCGCCAACATGGTCAGTGCAGGGGTCAAACTGAAAGCGAGATTTTGAGCCCTGCGGCAGATAATGATGTATTGACTCACTCATACATCTTGCTGTCGCAGTGCGACTGGGCTTGCACTGCTGGCAACAAATTGCAGTTTGTGACAAAGTCGACAACCGGTATCAACTAGATTATGTAATCCAAGGAACAGTCACACAGTAACATCTTAGATCAGTATCTTGACAGGATTGATTGACTGTTTGATTTGTGTTACCAAGGCAACTGGGTCTTATCGAGATTTTGGGATCAAATTAAACGTCCCCAGTTGACAAAGACAATAATTTGACCTTTTGAACTCTGTACCCCTTCTTCGTTATCTGAGTTGGTGCCTTTGAGCATTTTCTTGTGTGCTACTGCTGCTCGCTCTGCTGAGGGAGGAAGCTACTCAAATTTCTACCTTGAATGGAGTTGTAACTTCCTTGACATACATGGACACATGTCCAAGATATCTTTGTTATTATTATATGGACTCAAAAACGTGTTGAAGTTTAGTGATTAGCCCGAGGTCACAAGCGATTTGTCACTGCACGTCTGTGTCAGGCTGCCCTTCAAATCCATGATATTCTGCTTTTACATTTAGGTTTGACTTCCCAAGACCACTATCTTACTCCCCAAGACCACTATTGAACCTGTTGTAATTTCTGACTGACTTTTCAACTGATCCTGCTGCAGATTTCTCAGCAGCAATTACAGGTTTCCATGGCAACTCAGTGACTGATAAACAATTCAGAAGCAGTGGCTACTCTGGCTCATTCAACAGATTGATTTCTTTATGTTTATGAACCTCTTCCAGAAATCAGATGAGAAAAAGTCGAGGGAATCTGACCAACAGGTTTTGCTCAAAATTCTGCCTCACTAGATAGTTGGAATATGGTGGCCACTTACATAAATCAGATTAAAAGAATTCAATTCTGGCCAAGAGATTTTCCTTAAAAGTTTACTATAAAAGCCATCATCATATTTTCATTGCCATTTGTCAAATTTTCACTGCCATTTGTCAAATTTTCACTGCCATTTGTATTTAGAAATGGATGCTAATGTACTAACTGCGCTTAATACAGCAACAGCTATAAACCCTACTTCATCAAATTTTCACTGCCATTTGTCAAATTTTCACTGCCATTTGTCTTTAGAAATGGATGTTAATGTACTAACTTCGCTTAATACAGCAACAGCTATAAACCCTACTTCATCAAATTTTCAATGCCATTTGATAGCTCTTAGAAATAACGGGCGGTTCCCAAGCACTGACTGGCCATTCCTCGGTACTGACTTCATCCTGGGAGCGGAACATCTGTTCAAATTGTGGTTGTTAGCTTTCTCGATTTTTCTCTTAGGAGTATAATTCCTGTTAAGATGGAGAGTATGGACAAGAAGTGTTGGGGAATCGCCCTCGTAATCATGTATGTCAACCCTTTGTTTTGGTTGTTGATCAGAGAGGTCTCAAAGCCTTGTTGTTGGCAGTCCTGGCTATCGCACAATGGGGCCATGGTTTGATCCCGGGGAGAACCCAGGTTTGCATTTCTGGATGAACCGAACTGTAATTCCTGGCTCTTCACAGCCCTTCAAATGAGACGTAAAACCGAGGTTCCTTGTGTCTGGTGACTTTCCTAGGGCGAGTAAAAGACCCCACTAACCCAATTGGCGCCTAACCATAGTGGCACGTAGAAATGTGAGAAGCAACAATGATAATATTTTTTCTGTAATTCTCGATAAAGGTTTCACTATTTTCTGTACGAATTGGAATGACCTCAGAAGAAGATGCTCGAACCAAATCGTCTTATCTATATTTATGAACTTATCGTATTTGCGGAACTTTCCGTCAACTGAAGATGAGCCGAAGTGCTGCGAGATGAGGACAACACAAACAAGACCAGATCTGATGCATGCTTCTTATCGCCGTGGTAACCAGATTGTCGTTAAGGCGGCCATCTTGAGTAGTATAATATGTAGTCATGAGAGCATCAGGCTGTATGTATGAATTCTTTAGGGAACACGAGACATGGCTGAATATGTAAAAAAAAAAAAATCAAAATGAAAGAGGAGTTTGTCAGAAAATGAAACATTTGTGAAGAAGTAAGAAGCAATTTTTAAATTCCCTGGCATGCGGTACCAACACAAACATGAAGGACATAGATTTTGTGTTACTTCAGAACATGTTCCGCAGTTGTTGGCCTGTTCTGGACGAGAGGAGGGAGTCGAATACAGCCTTACACATGTAACAGTGGCATGGATGTGAAAAGTGTTAGGGGTGAGGAGAGTATGTCATCGCATCAGGCTAAGGTCAGGTTGTGTATGTTCACGAACTTTTCATCCTTCCTCATCAGATGAGGTCAATATTCAATGAGAGCTAAATCAAACTCGAGAACTTTTCAATCTTTTCAATCTACAAATTGAGTGCTCATCATTCAAGCGCTATTCACAACTGTTACCAAATCCTAGAATAGAAAGTCAACCCATTCCGCGAGCTCATTTAGGGCATTCACGTTGTGTGCCCACTGACTCACCATGTACGGATTGCGGGTATTTGACTTTGAAATGCTACATTCAATGTTACATTTACAACCCTGTCTCATGAAGGATTTCCTGCACCAGCTGGCCTTTTTGTTGGATTCAAGGTTTGTGGATCAAATGATATTTGAATATCGAGTCACGTAACAGATATGTTCACCGAGTTAACGCTAACAGTTACATCATAGAAAAATTGCATACCGTAGTCTGCAGGCGTTTTATTTTTGCAATATTTGGAAATGCTCTGTCAACACAAATAAATGAGTATGAAAATTTCAATCAACTCTAATGCATCAACCATTAATTTTCAGCCGCAAACCCAATATTTTGTCGTTCACTGATTAATAATGAGCAAATAAAATTGCACCAACTTTTAGTATCGTTAAGATTCACGGTTTATACCTTGCAAAACTAATGGGGAGATTCAGGTAATATTTCATCAAAGAGAATCTCCAGCATACTGCAATCATTTTCACGATATTCATCAAATGCACAATGTGTTATAGAACTGCTCTACATCATTCTAGGAATGGCACATCAAGCGTACATAAATTCTAGTTGGATTCTGCGGCTGTAAATCTCAGCGCTAGGTATGCGGCGTGAATGTACCTGGTTTCTTTCATGTTTGTATTGGCCGACCCAGGTAAACAAAATACGGAGTTCAGCGGGAACCGAAGGGATGGGGCGAAATTATTTGCTTGTTGGCTGAAAGATGAGATCATGTAGAATTTGTTGGTATCATGGTTCTGGCCTTCAACAGAAGGAGATAATTGGAGCGCCTTGGCGAATTCTTTTGTTGATGAAGCAACAAACGGCTTGGTGGGTGCAAAAACATGGCATCGGCTTCTGAAATCAAGAGAAATGGTTCATTTGAACCTGCTGCACCAGGAAACAGAGATATACTGAACTTTGAAGTGGTGAGAGCGGTATAACTCATCTGTAGGTTTAATTTATACTTCGAAGTTTTGGTCTTACTTAGTGTACCAAATGAACCTCGAGCTTAAAATATGGTTCAACAAGAAATTTTTCTCTGGGTTGGTTTGTATTAATCGTTGGCACTTCTAAATTTTCCCTCTATACAAACTGTGGAACCTCGCTCAATGGACACCTCTCTTAGCAGGACACGCTCTCTATTAGGGACAGTGGTTTTGGTCCCAAATGGGTCATTTCTTTACAATTTGATCTCTATAATCAGTACACCTCCCTTTATATAATAAGGACAGCATTTGTCAGATCCAAGGGTGTCCTTATTAGAGACGTTCTACTATTCATGTATTATATGTCAGTCGTGTGTCAAAAGTTCCTCATATTTTACTGCCTTTTTCATTGCAGGCCGCTACTCTCGACCAGCATGCGGAAAAAGTACTTCCTTCAAGACAAGACTCAGATTATCTCCGAGGTAAAGAACTTTCCCTTTATTTCGGCAACCCTAACTTTGAGTGAAAGTGCCAAGTGACAGTAACTGTATGATAAGATCAGTAATTTTTGTGCAATTAATGTTTGTGTTTTGACCCCCTTATTGGAAAGTTGCAACAACTATCAGGATCACGAAAATAGAGTTATTTACAGTATGCTTTCTTGTTTCAGACTGTGGACCACTGCTACTACCATGGAACTATCAAACATCTCCCCGAGGCTAACGTCGCAGTGAGCACGTGTAAGGGGCTGAGCGGTGTCATCCAGCTCCAGAACGCTACCTATATCATCCAGCCGCTCAAGGGAGGGGACATGGGGGTGAGTACTTAGTCGGTAGAGTCAATATTACCCCAAGTGGTGCCCAACCATTGGAGAACGCAGACATTGCTCTAAAGAATGAATGGAGGAGGTGGAGGCATGTGATGTTGTGGGAGAGGATGAGCACAACATCAGTCGGGAAGAAACTACAATCTTGAAACTTTAGTGTGTGGGTTCGAAATTCGTCTGAAGCAGAATGCATGTATTGCTTTGATATTCAGTAACTACAAGTCAGTGTGTTGAAAAGAGTAAAGATTTACAGTGTACTCGGTATTAGACAATTTTGACAAAAAGATTGTAATGAAAATCCCATTCCATTCAAATTTTCTGATTCTTGCCACAAGTTGATTGGTGATTCATATCTCGTTTTAATTATTCAGAAGCTTTCATCCTGTTTATGACATCTTGCCTGTGTTGCGGAGCTCGGGCCAGATCTGACAGGTGTTTGTGACAGTGTCGTAATTGAGTTGGAGGGAAAAAGTGCCAATGTTGTTTCAGAATAAATGGAAAGTAGAGGTTTTCTGGTTGCAGTGGCAAATTCTTTGACAATTTAGATGTGCCACTTTTGAGTGTTGTGTAAAATTTCAAGATTTAGAGTGGTATGATTTTGGCTTCTTTTTCTTGCAGATGAACCATCCGCATGTGTTATACCGCGCTGTTAACGAGCGGAAGGGAGACTGTGGGGTCCACGACGGGCGCTGGCTGCATTACCAAGATCTTCACGAGGAGGAATATGTCCGTAGGGTCAAGATGAGAAACGCTAATCCTGAAAAGGTATATTTTAATCTTTCGCCATTCTAAGAACACCTTGAACTAAATACTGAAATGTGATTTTATCTGCTTTTTGACTACTTTATTATAAGATGATGTTTTGCACCTACTCAAACAGCTATGGTTGCCTAACGATCCGGACGTCTATATCTGGCTCACATATCAAGACCACCGCTGCCAAAACAAGTTGCAGTGTACTTTTACATGTAAAGCAATGCATCATTGCAATCAAGGTGTTTGAAATGTTCTTTACTGAACTGATGCCTCTCCTCTTATTGCTCCAGATCAAGAAAGATGTTGAGGCAGCCACTAAAGTTATTGACCTGGCTTTGATAGTTGACTATAAGTTGGTAAGTATAACATTCGAAAATCTACGATTAGATAAATTGCCTTGAGAACTTCTGGTGACTACTAAAGTAATCGACTTGGCATTGATAGTTGACATGTGGTTAAAAGGGAACAGTGGCATGCATTACAAATAGCGTCATATCGTCTGTGCTTAACTGTCTGTTCCATAAACTGGTACTTGTATCAATTATGTAATAACTTTATATTCAAAATATTGTTACCGCCATCCTTCTTTCAGTTCCACATGAACAATAACACGAGTGAACGAGAAATCGTCCAGAAAGTCATCATGGTAGCCAACATCGCTGATATGGTAAGTCTGTTCTGGTGCAGAAGTGAGTCAGTTGAAACAGAGTCACGGCCAATAACTTATCGGTGCCCACCTGTAGTGGCACAAGAAGAACAACTGATAGTGTCTGTGACTTGGTCCATAGCCAGACCATATACAGTAGAACCTCTCTATTAAGGACACCCTTGGAACTGACCAGTGCTCTCCTTTATTGAGAGTTGTCCTAATTACAGAGGTCTAAATTCATTGTAAATCACCAATGAGAGACCAAATGAAGTGTCCTTAATAGAGAGGATGTCCTTAATAGAGAAGGCCCAAGTATGCGATTGATAGACATGCCTATCCCTTCTTTTCTCAAAACTCTTCATTCTATTTGTAGTATTTCAAAGTCCTCAATCTAAATCTTTCGATCGTGTACATTGAGATTTGGAACACAGAGGACCAGATGAAGATGGACCCCAACATCCGCAAGACTCTACAGAACTTCGTCCTTTATAAGAAAGGAACTCTTTACCAAGTGCCTCATGATAGTACTCATTTACTCAGGTCAGTGGAGTAGTGGTTTGAGCACGGGGTCGTTATCAGGAGGTTGTGGGTTCAACTCTTGAAAGGATCACTGTATACTTGTATATTTGTATCCTTGAGCAAGATACTCAACCCTTAATTGCTTTGTCCTTCAATGAGATGTAAAAATAAGGCTCCTTGTACCTAAAGGAACTCTTTACCAAGTGCCTCATGATAGTACTCGTTTACTCAGGTCAGTGGAGTAGTGGTTTGAGCACGGGGGTCGTTATCAGGCGGTCGTGGGTTCAACTCTTGAAAGGATCACTACATACTTGTATCCTTGAGCAAGATACTCAACCCTTAATTGCTTTGTCCTTCAATGAGATGTAAAAATGAGGCTCCTTGTACCTGGTGTCTTCTGGTCAGGGCTGGCAAAAGACCCAACAAAGAAAAAAAATTGGTAACTTGGCCAACAAACTCACTCTAAAGAAAACTTCAACATTCATCATTTCAACATTTCCCCTTTCTTTTCAGCTCCTATGCATTTTCTACAGACGACATCGGCCTTGCCATTCCAGAATCCATCTGCTCAGAACGTGCCATCGGTATCACCCGCGTGCCGAGCCTGTATCAGCCAATGGAGATAGCGGCGACCTTGACACATATGATAGGTCATAACCTTGGCATGAAACACGACTCGGAGAAATGTGAATGTAGCGACTTGTTCGGGTGTATGATGAAGGAAAGTCTGCTGTGAGTAAAGTTGGAAAGATTTTCAGACATTCATCAGTCATCCGCCATCTTGGGTGCCTAGGTTTTTAATAGAGACCTGTTAGAAATCTAATGCAGATTTACGTGGATACTGTTATGCAATGCACTCAAGGGTCCAGACCGAAATTGGATGCATATTGGTGGCTTCAAAGAACCAGCCCCTCAATCCGTTATACAAAGTTACAAAGTAGCAGAACGTGAACCAGAACTTCCCTTGTACTTTGTAGTCAGGCTCTTGGTGGGGCAAAATTACACTGTTTTGAAAATATTCAGCCAAAATCACAGTCATAAACGCATTTTTGGGACTTTTGGAGGCCCCCTACACCCATGGTGGTTACTTAAAATCTACTTAATTTTTCTTCCAGACTCAAAGGCAGAGAACACCTCAAGAACTTCTCCTCCTGTAGCCGTGACTTCTTCACCGACGCGTTATCCCTCGGTCTCGGCAACTGCATCATACCGTACCGATACGAGGTCACCTACCCGACGAAATGCGGCAACGGCATCGTCGAGCGGGGCGAGCAGTGCGACTGTAAATCGGCCCAGGAGTGCTTGTTGAAGGATCCGTGTTGCGAGCCGAGCACTTGTCTCCTACAGCCGTGGGCGTTTTGTAACCACGGGCCGTGCTGTAAAAACTGCTCTGTAAGTACTGATGCATCTTATCTAAGCACCCCGCAAAAGGTGATTTTGATCTTTGGTTTAAATTCTGACGAACTGCAAACAAATTTTTTCCTTGTGAATCAAGGTGAAATCTGTAAAAATTTGCCAGTTTAAAGTAGAATGTGTCCACTTCTCCTCTTCAGATTTTGCCTCATACTCATGTGTGTCGTGTCCAAGCAAACGAGTGTGACGTGGCCGAATACTGTGGTGGTAACAGTGGCCTGTGTCCTCCCAATGCCTATATCCAAGACGGGACGCAATGCTCCGCCAGGGAGGGGCACTGCTATCGTGGGGAATGTCCGACGCATCAACGCCAGTGTCAAATGATATGGGGAAGAGATGCACTCGTCGCCCAGACAAGGTGCTACCAACGTTTTAACCCTCTCGGAACGATGAACGGACACTGCGGACCGAACGTGACGACACATTTGTACAACCACTGTGAGAATGAGGACGTGTTGTGCGGGCTCCTGCACTGCATCGGTGGAACCCCTGCCCCCCTGGTCGGAGACATGGAGACGTACACCAAGACTTTTGTCAGCGTGAAGGGTCAGCAGTTTGTTTGCAAGTAAGTCGCCCATTTCTTTTAAACCGCATGTGAAGACTTCATTTTTTTCAGGTTGACAGAATCTAGAATATTTTCTCCCCACTTTTCACCTCCATCGCCAAATACACTCCTTTACTGATTCCTTTACTTTCTTCCAGTATCCTGAATAGTTACAGCATCCCAGAATTCCCCCAAGACGGCGTGGTCAAGGATGGAACCAAGTGCGGTGCAGGGCGGGTCTGTTTGAATCACAAGTGCCGGGACGTGAAGGCCATCATGAATGGAGCGTGTCCTACTAATAATCCTTCAGTCGTCTGTTCAGGCCATGGGGTAAGTGTATGAATTACAGGAGCCTGTTTGCCACAATGCATTCACCTGTACTTCGTTATTTCACACCGCACTGCACCTAAACAGTGCAAAAATCGCATACATTTTTAAAGTTCTGTAAATTCGTGACAAATCGCATTAAGTGTAACCCGACCATTAACCTAAATCAGTATTTACACTTAAATGAAAAAAACGGTTTCTTGTGTTTGTCTTATAACTGATGACTCTCTTGATGACTAAGTTCTCTATAAATAACTTGCGTTCTCTCCTCGCAGGTCTGCACAAACGAGTTGAAATGCGTTTGTAACCCGTTCTGGCTGAAAGAAGACTGCAGCGTCCCGATGTTCCAACCAACACTAACAACGACAACAACAGCCGTCATGCCAACCATGGTCGATTATAACGTGACAGATTATAACGCGTCGGCCATATTTGTTGCCGGGATTTTGAAAGATCGTAAGGGTGTCGTACCCAATAATGGTAAGTGGGGAGGTCCATGGTGGCTGCCTTTGACCTCTTGTGACGGCACACTATCACTGTTGGCCATACGTCGAGGTTGTCTATTATGTCATGACCTCTGTAAGCACAGCGTGGCTTTCGTAGTGTCAGAATGTTGGCGACATGATTGTGTCAAATTTGGATTGGGAGTTGGGCATCCCTCAGAGAGGTGACTGCTGATTCTGAAGGGCCAGGGTGTTGATGGTGTCTAACAGATTTTAACTATGCTTACTCTTACATTTTCCCCGTTTCTATTTTCAGTTAACGGGGAGAGCATCAGTACGAAGATGTTGATGATAATCTTGGCAGGTGTCGCCGGTGGTCTTCTTGTCGTCCTCGCATTCTTTATGTTATGCTACAGGTGAATATATAGTCCTTTAAAATTCCGACAGAAAATCTATTAAGATACTGTTTTGAGCTGAGCGTCATTTAATCGTTTTACACACATGGGTTGCACGCAATGTCTACCAGTTCTCTTTGCCACAGTGTCCAAGTCGTCTGTGAAACAAATTTTGTAGAAACATTTTTCGTGTCAATATTCCTTATATCGGTATGCCTCGTAACTCAAGAAGCAGCTGGCAAAGAACCCAATATAAAGTTTCATAATAACCATTATATTTTCCAACAATTTCAGACGCCGTAGCCCTACATCCATGACTAGTTACACCCCCTGGGGGAAGAAGAAGAAGAAAGAGGCACTTGCAGGGAATCGCCCTGCTAGCCTGTCAAGCGAGGAGGGTCCCAACGCCAACCGAATCATCAAATTTGGGGAGATGCCTTCGTACAGGTATGTATGTGACACTTCTTCTACTGCATTCAGAGTTTCTGAGAAACTCGCCAGACAGTCGGCCCGTTTTTGGTAACAAGTCAGCTGTCCTAGAAAGTTCACCACAGAGCCCCAGAGCTTTGTGGTCAGGGTGATGTCCTTTGGTCCTTATATCTCTCTGTTCTCTATGAGGGAGCAGGTCTGAGGCACATGAGCTGGAGTCGAGCAGATTCTCGTAGGCCTATTTGTTTTTAAAATCCTAATTTCTTGCCTTAAGATATAAAATGAATTGGATTTTCTTTTTAGGGAAGAGAAAATAAAAGAACTCCACGAATTAAAACGGCGAGTTTTACAAGGTCACTACGGTGATGAGGAGGATGATCACGAATTAGCTGAAACAGCAGAAAATCGCAACAGCTGCACCGAGGAAATCATTCATGACCCGCCTCATCAGCCATCCCCTCCTCCAGTTAGCCTCGACAAAATGCCGGAGAAGGGTATTTTGAAGAAGGGCCCGCGACAGAAGGGTCGCCGATTAAAAAAGGGGTTGAAACTTCCTGGGGATCCGGGGCAGTTGTCTGGGTCCCAGATGTCGGGATCAGAGACGGAATCAAAGGAGGGGTCCAAGGTGGAATTGGCGGGCATTCTGAAGGAGGTTGACAAAGTTGTGTCAGGGTCGGAATGCGGTTCTGGTGTTTGTTCAGATTATGAGAGTATGGATACAGAACGGGAAAGCTTGTTGAAGTCCGACGGTGGGGAGAGGTCGGGGACTTTGGATTCGCGAATTCTTGAATCGCCGATGGGTACTGGGTCGCCAGGTAGTAAAGAGCATGTGGACTCCGAAGGGAAAGTCGTTCATATACGAAATATTGGCGATTTGATTAAAAATATCGAAGAACAAGTTGTGAGACAATCGCCTCCTGCTACGGAGGATAAACAGGACTGCGACAATCCTAATTTGTGCCAAAAGAATCTGCTACGCCCCGAGGATGTAAAAACTGATGCGAACGTGCAGACTAGTCCTTTATACTCTCATCCCGTTCATATAACGGACAATCCTTTGTATCCATTGGAAGAAGCGGGGTCGGAATCGGGAAGTAGTGAATCTGCGCGGAGTACAAACAGTTTGAACGGGGCACAAAAAATACCGTCTCCAGTTTCACCAGAGCCAATTGTCTTAACTGCTCCAGCGCCACCTTGTGGGCCTTTACTGAACTTCTCTCCGTTGCACATCGGGTTGCAAACGCAACATCACGCTCAGTTTAGCCCGGAGGATAATCTGTTTACGTGTACACACTTCTCGCCCGTGTCAAGTCCGCGAGAAAGTTTTCTGAAAAGTGGTTGTAGTCCGTTGGCAAGTCCGAACGAAAGTCCGTATAAACCCATTTTTACGCCACCACCTCGACTCCCGCCTGTGCAGTTTTCACCGCAAAAGCCTATAATCCCTGGACAGACTGGCCTGAATCAAAACATTGGAAAGTTATCATCATTCTTACCGCGGCCTGATTATGTCCCATTGCCACCATCTTCACCAGCGCACTCTAGTAGCGAGAGCAGTAACTGTTCGAGTGTCGTTAAGCCTGACAGCCCAAAAGAGGAGAAAGATAACATCCCGAGGATTTGGCAGGCACCAAACCGCAGCAATATCCCAGCGAGACGTGGACCAGTTGCAGCAGTGCTCAGTGGACATTTTGAGAAAGTGCCTACCAAAAATATACCTGGTGAAACTGGACCAGAAATGGAACGAAAGTTAGTTCAAAATGCACCACCAGGTGGGCCACCTGATGGTGTACGATCTGCTCCACAGCAGTTTTATTCTTTTTTACCCCGATCTGAAAAAGACCCTTCATCGGGAGAAAGTATAATGTATCCGCCTCAACAAACCGGCCGACCGAGGTCTTGTGCTTCCCCGCAAGATGGAAATCTTGGGTTGCCTCGAAAACCACGCAGCAGGCCCGCGAGTACGAGTCTATACAGGCCCGTTATTTTGCCGAAACAAAACATACCGGCGAACAGTGCATGTGCTTCGCAGGAACCTGACGATCGGCCATCGAAACCGAGCAATCTTCCATTGACAAACAACTTTCACAGCAATTCATCAAATTCGCCTGAATTTTACAAAACCTTTTCCCCAATTTTCCCACCGCATTTGTTATCAGCTGATCATTTTCGTGTCCAATTAGATGAAGACGAACTCTCGTCGGAAGAAAATATGAACAACGATTTGTCACCATCGCACGCCCGGATACCGCATTCCCCAGAATGCAATATCAATCCATACAGTCCAGACACTTCGCCAAACGAACAACCCGCACGATCAAAAACTCAGTTCCCAATGGGAATTCGATCAAATTTGAACACAGGGTCAAAGGTCAAACCGTGGAATTCTCGGGATAAAAACGTTGACCCGGATGTTGTCGCGAGTGGAGGGAGAGACGTGCGGAAGAAACCCGAATCTCCAAAACGTGGGAAGAAAAAGAAGAAAAAAGCAACCAGCGGTGAAGAGAAGATGAGTAGTAGAGAAAAGATTGACAAAGATTTGGTACTTGATGTGTAATATATTGTAAACCCCATTTTGTATTCAATTTATTGGCGAAATCACAGTGGCCCAAAAGGACATGGCGATTTACTTCTGAAGCTGAATACAGCTACAACACTGTACCATTACTGTTTGTGAGTGAAGCCCTGAGGCAAAAAGGAGTTGACTTTTGTTGAAGATTGAGAAGGGCTGTTTGCTTTGTAAATAAATGACTCTAGGCTAGATTAATCTAGATGTGAATCCAACGTAGAAACAATTGGTATGTTTCTGTGTAATGCAATATGTGTCTTCCAAACGGAAGAATATGAAATTTTAGTTCTGTTGGCGAGAATTTTGAGAATCTGGACCATTGTTTTAGGTCATCTACTTCAATTGAAAGTATTTGTATCGAGGTTGCATTGCAAAGATCTCCTGTTACCGAGGTTATCAAGGTCACCTGTATCAAGGTCACCTAATCAAGGTCACATAATCAAGGTCACCTAATCAAGGTCACCTTTACTAGAAACAGATAGCAAGCAGTGCTATCTATTCTGCCTTTACTGAGATTACCTTTATCAAAGTCACTCAAGGTTACCTATATCAAGGTCACTTAAAAGTTACCTATAAGGTTATGCCTATATCAAGGTCACTTGAAAGTTACCTATAAGGTTATGCCTATATCAAGGTCACATGTGACCCACATATATAAAGGTATCGGCAAATAAAGACACCTGTAAGGTTACCTATATCAAGGACACCTATATCCAGTAAACCATATCAAAAGGTAACAATCAATATCAATTCATATTCTAAATTTTATACTTAGGATGATTTCTTTGAAGATAGACTTGCCAAGGGTAACCTATGTATAAGGGTTTTAAAGGATACCTAAATAACGAATGTCATCATCTTTGAAACGTTTACCAAACTGAACTCAATTTATCAAAATGGTTCTCAGCTTTTTATATGTGCCATATTTTGTGTACACGACTTTAAACTGATGGTTTTACTTTTATGCAACGATCACATTTTTGGTGAAAACTGCCGTACTTAATGTTTTAGTTTAAGGATGTTTTATATGTGGCATAATGTGTCGATTAACAGTGACAATAGATTAGAATATTAGTATAACATATTGTGTACTTCTGATGGGTGAAGGCGACATATCTAGTTTGTAACTTATGCAACGATCAATAGATGTCTTGTACACCTCCTCCTCAAGGGTACAAGGCACTTACGACAAGCACTATTAATCTTGTGGCAAAGCTGTGCCGTCGGTCAAAACAGGATCAGGCGAATTATCATTGATCAAACTTTCGTCATTATTGCAGCATTGTTGCGTCGTTCGCTTGAGGAGAAGTGTTTGCAAGACACGCATTGCTACTTGCCAAAATCTGCAGACTTCAAGTCTTTGAAACAGTTCATATATTTATGGCTTGATGCTTTTATAGTATTTATTTAATCCTAATACTCATTGCGTAGTAGTTTAGATGTGTTGTCACTGCAGGGAGCTATGCTTCTTGTAATGGGCTATTGACAGTGATGTGGACACTTTCTAGCATTGGACTCAAATAAGTGTTTTTCGCTGTGTAGTTGCATTCATTTTTGCTAAACAGCTGATGTTTAATGGCACTTCTGTGAATTGCTATTCATTACTTCCCCTCATTTCATCTAGACTAATAAACATATTCCTGGAAAAGAGGAGGGCCAAGACGCACCATCCACCTGCATATTGGCCGCTCAAGTTGAACATCATCAGTCCCTATCCTCTTCCGTTCACACTCGGGCCCACCCAAAACAATCTAGGGCATTTTCACTCGTGATACTGGTAAATATTCTGTCAAGTCTTTACTTAACCTTTTTGGATGTAATAGTAATACCGTCCGGGATGCAGGGGACAGGAGAAATCAGGAGTGACCCTCCCAGGGAAAATATAAGTTAAAGAATTTATTCATTTGCCAAAATTGTCGTGTTCGCAAACTTTGCTACCTGATTTTCAATACCTTTTTGTACAGGGATTTACATGTGCATAAACTGTGTGTTCATTTTCAAAGTATTTACTGTAATTAACTGTATACTCTTAACTCAGTGCTGTAAACAAAAGATCAGCTGCCTTCATTTCGAAGACATCATCGCCGCCATCTTTAAAGGCCAAACACTTGGACCATGAACAGCAAAACATGACGCTAGTGCAACGTTTCATTTATCCTGGGACTAGGAGGCCCAATTGGTAGTCTCTGGGTGACTCTGTCAGGGACGGAACTTGGATTATCAGAAAGAGGGGCTGCTGAGCTTAGGGCGCAGCTGGAACTCTAGAGCACTGTATAAGATAACTTGAGAGATATGTTGAGTTTCATTAAAGGGGGATGCTGTTCGTAGTTAATCGTGGGTCTGGAAAATGTTGAAAGTTTTATTCAATACTTATCTACGTAATTGGAAATTTTCCAAATTCAGTTACAAAATTTCAAATTGACAACGGCATAGGCCCTCAAGAATCGAGGAGATGCTAATTTGCATAATAAGGACTGTGTAGCTTAAAACATTTTTGAATTGTATACACTGCAGTGTTCCTTTAATAACAAGTGGCTGTTAAGCTTTGCAGCGCTGAGCACCACCTGTTTATATGTCTGTACAGTAACTAACAGGTCTGAGTCGGAAAGACATAGTGAGATAATAAACTAATGTAATATAAATGAATTGTTCATGTTTCCACATTTTTAGCTCACCTCTTAGCAGAGGTGAGCTTATCCCATACCGTGGCGTCCGTCGTCCGTCGTCGTCGTCGTCGTCGTCGTCGTCGTCGTCGTCGTCGTCGTCGTCCGTCGTCGTCCGTCGTCCGTTAGCAGGGCACGTTTCGTAACTGTTAGAGCTATTGAGTTGAAACTTGGTACACATGTACCCTTATGTAATGACACCTTGGAGACCAAGTTTCGGTCCGATTCGTTTCATGGTTTGGCCACCAGGGGGCCAAACGTCAAAAGGGAAAATATGCAATATCTCCCTTAATAGTAGTCGGGAAATTTTGAAAAAAATATGGTAGGTACTTCTAGCAAAGGTGCATCATATATCCTCCGGGTTTTTGATTTGACCTCCTTTTCAAGGTCACAGAGGTCAAATGGTGTAAATTGGCCGTTAGGATGTAACGATGGCACGTTTCTAAACTGCAATGACTATTGATACCAAATTTGGTACACATTTACCCCTTAGTCAGGTGATCTCAGGGATCGAAGTTTGGTCCAATATGATTGACCACTTGACCACCAGGGGGCAAAATCCAAAAACCTTAAAAATGTGATTATTCCTTAACTTCTTGCCCGATTGCCACCAATTTGATATCATGGGTACATCTAACCACCATACAGTATATGTCACACAGGTTTTTAATTTGACCTTCTTGTCAAGGTCACAGAGGTCAAATGGCGTAAATTCGCCGTCAGGCCGTAACTATGGCACATTTCTTAACTGCAATGACTATTGATCACAAATTAAGTACACATGTACCCCTTGGTCAGGTGATCTCAGGTACCGAAGTTTGGTGCGATCTGATTTGCCGTTTGGCCTCCAGGGAGGGGGCCAAATCCTAAATTCTTCAAAATGCCATAATATTCCTAGTAATGACTTGCCCGATTGGCACCAATTTTATATCATAGGTACATCTAATTCTAACAACCATTCAATGTGTCACCCGGGTCTTCTTTGATTTGACCTACTTTTCAAGGTCACAGAGGTCGAATGTACTGTAAATTGGCCATTTTGGGGAAATTGTAATTGCTTGGACCTACATCAAACCTAACACTACATGACACAATACCATGCTCTTTATCCATCTTTCCTCCACATGAGGTGAGCACAATGGCCCTGGCCATTTCATATTTCCAGGGTGGAAATAGGCTTTTAGAGTAGCCTAGTGGGATTGTCTTAAAAAGCACAGTGAGATAGAAGCTCCCAACGGCATCCCAGACAGCAAGAATGAGTGGCCACTTGAGGCTGATAACGGGCACTGATCGGGCCAGAAGTCACCAGGGAACCAACTGTCATTCTGGTCAACCCTTACCAGTGGGCCACCGAGGGGCTGCTATTGCCCCATTCTCCTCTCTTTAGCCACTATTGGCCCTCTGACGCTTGCTGTATGGGACTTTTCCTCCTGCTTCACCAGCTTGAGAGACGGGGGACTATTCCTGCTACACCAGTCAAAAACTGTCAAAGACATTGGACTATACGCCCTGTATCACCAGCCAAAATTTGCAAAAGCCGGGGGAACTACCAGCATTGCTATTGCCACACCCGTCCACAGACTGTGGAAGACATGGGACTATTTCTCCTGCTACACCGCCAACATCGGTTGTGAAAGACGGGCTATTCCTCCTGTTCCCCAGAACCTGGTTGTGAAAGACGAAGGACAATACCAGGTTGTGAAAGACCAGGGTTTATAGACTACAAACTTCACTAATCAAAGGTTAATGTAAGACTACTCCTATGTTAACCAGATATTGTCTAGGGACTATAATTCTAGCGTCTTTAACCACATGTTGTGAGAGACTGGGGACCAATTAAGTTGTTAAAGACAGGGGACTACTTCTACTGCTACACCAGTTGTTGATTGTGAAATACAAGGGGTTGTGTATTTCCTGTTTCACCGCCCACAGGTTGTGAGAGACAGGAGGCCAAGTTGTGAAGAACTAGGCCTTATACCTCCTCCTATTACATCAACAATATTGGCAACTATTCCACTCTAGATACAACAGCCATAAGTTCTGAAAGACCGGTGACTATTTCTTCTGTTACACCAAGACGTAATTTGTGGCAGACAGAGGACTGTACTTCATGCTGCTCCAGCTACATATCATAAGAGACAGGGGAACACTGCCTCGCACTGACCCTTGATCCTCTCATTGCCACAAAAGACCACAAGCAAAAGACCCACTGATGCTTGGACTCTGGGACTATACCTCCTGCTTAACCAGCCACAGGCTGTGCGAGACAGAGGAACAATTTGTCAGCGACAAAGGCCTATTTGTCTTGCTACACAAGTCACAAGTCGCTTGGAAAGACAGGGAAACGATAGGGGACTTTTCCTCCTGCTACACCAGCCACTTGTTGTCAAATACAAGGGACCATACCGCTGGTGGACAAGGGCCTATTTGTCTTGCTACAGAAGTCACAAGCTTGGAAAGACAGGGAAACGATGGGGGACTATTCCTCCTGCGACACCAGCCACTTGTTGTGACAGACAAGGGACCACACCGCTGGTTGTGAAAAACTGGGGTTTATACATGTCTTGCTTCATCAGCCACATGTTGAGAGAAGGGAACTGTACCTCCTGCTACATCAAGCACAGGTTGCAGAGACAGCCTTGTAGAGACAGGGGCAGCTTTACGTGCCATTGTTTGTGAGAGACAAGGGACTGTACCTCCTGCTACACCAATACAGACTTGTGAAGCAGGAGGTATAAACCCTTGTCTTTCACAACCAGTGGTATAGTCTTTTGTCTTTGACAACTGGCTAATGGTGTAACAGGAGGAATAGCCCCCTGTTGTTCACAACCGATTGCTGGTGTAGCAGGAGGAATTGTCTCCCGTCTTTCACAGCTCGGCCCATTGTTTCTTACACTCTGTATTTGGTGAAGCAGGAGGTAGTGTCTCGTGTCTCTCACGCCCTTTGGCTGATGAAGCAGGTGTGAACCCCGCTCTTTCACAATATTGGTTTAGTCTCCTGTTTCACGAGAGGCAGTTGCTTGAGGAGTAGCCCCCATGTCACAACTTGGTCCCCTGTCTCCCACGTTGGTGAAGAAGGAGGAATTGTCCCCGACAGAAAGCATCAGTGGGCCATTGGTGGTAAATGATAACGGAGGACAGTTTGAATGCTGGTGTGTTCCACTGGTGGCCAGATCTGTGCCCCTTATTGGCCATAATGGTCTGAATATTCTTGCTGTTTGGGATAAGGGACTAGATCTAGTAGCAGGTCCATTCAGATGAGAACAAATATATTTGGTTTACTGCTGTATTCTGAACAAGAATATCACTATCTACAATATATTTACATATCTGGTGGGTTACAAAACAGCAGTTCATTTTCTTCTTGTAAGCAATGTTACATAAGACACAATGCATAGATTAATAAGTTTCGAGCAATGTTAACAAATTACCTTTCCATATTTCCGATTACGATATTTGGATATTTTAAGTTTCAGTGAAAATGTGTCGTTTGGTCACCTAAACCCCACCCCCCTTCAAACTTAACCTACGTCCCTAAACCAGCCAGGGAAAGTTTTACAATGATCAAGTCTGCTACAGAGCACAGACACTTGGGTATCTTTTTAGGGCCTATTGAGAGGTCGTTTTTTATACCAGGCAAAAAAACAACACACAGGGTGAAACAACAACAGCAAGACCAATCTCATCTCGCAAGGTCCATACCATTGTTGTGACATCATCTGCTAGCTGTTAGCTCGGTGTGTTAGTTCATTTGCAACTTACTGCAGAGGACATAATGTCATCAGCTGTCGGCGATGCTGCCAGAAGCCCTACTTATCGCCCTCCCCCTATAACAATCTATCGCCACACACTGACGAAATGCAACACAGTGAAAACCTTAACATTCATGAGCAACCTGCAACTGTCCAGCAGTCAATGCAAAATAGGACGACTTAAACCCACTGCTGTGCATGTAGAAGTGCACATTTCAAGTTATCCACATTTATATCAAGGACTCAAAATTGAAATTTCCTTGTCAACGTCCCTTTAAGTACAATGGGTCAGGAATGCTGAGTCAACAAATTCTTTGATCTAATGCTCGACGAGCACATTACATGGTTCAATTATTCTCTCTTTCCTGCATGCCCAATCTCGATGCAAGCGAATCAGAATCCAAATGCCGATCGTCCTTTGAATACAATCTCCTCAAGGCAAATTCGATAGATCAAACTGCCGGCTGAAAATAGAAAATAAAATGAAGTTTTAGTACATTTACATTTACAGTGTCTTGAATTACAGTGAGCTTGAAGAAGTGAATTTCTTCAAACACATTTTAAATTCGCTTCAATGAATGACTGTCAGAAATCTGTTCAACTGAATTCATTGGAAATTCTGTCTGGTAAAGCTATTTAAGGAGACTTACATTTTAGAAGTCGTCAAAGAGGAATCAAGATAACTGCTATTACTAACCTGCTGCGATCCCCACGAAATGTAATCTGGTTTCGTCGCCGCATGATACTCATCAACCAGCTGTTGAATGACCTCGCGCGAATCATCGAACTCATCCAGATTGTCTTTGAAGATTGGCTCCTTCCTGAACTGATCCATGAAAGCCTCGCGTTTACGCAACTTGTCGAATTGTCGGAGAGTTCGTTCGCATAACTGGAAATGAGAAGTGATTTCTCATTAGACACAGGAGACTCCCAGGTGATGACTGTTGGTAAGGTCACAAACCACCCCTTATTTCTGTCTTTCCATCTATCAGAGAACTATAATGCTCAAATGTATGCAAGACCACTCATTGGTGGAGACATTAAAAGTCTGAATCATAATAGCGTATACATCATTCATTCATCTGCGAAACGTTCATGACTATGTCTCTGGAATAGAAGAAGAATATTCATTTGAAATTATATCATTTTGTATGTGTCCAACAAATACTTACCGTGGAGATACTGGTATGGTTTGCCAACATCAAACCACTGACTCGGTGAGCTGACTGGATGTATGGAGACTTCCTCGACAGCGCCACCTGGATACTCGCCGGTCCCCACGGGATGAACTGCGCTAATTTTCGCTCTCGAATACGCTGGAGGCTTTTGTGAACCTGTGAACGAAGAAACAACATCAGGAGTTTCTTAAAGGCGAGGAAACTCTTTGCTCTCCTAATTAGAGGCAAGACTGGTCCCCAAATGCCTAGCACCTTGTGCGCAAAACTAGACAAGGAGTTGCCAGCAACAGCTAGAAACAACTTACCTGTGTAGGATCAACCTCGCCTTGTATGATATTCAGAATTGAAATATAGCAATGTTGTGCTTGGCGGTGGACGGGAGTGGACACCATCATGTTCTTTGGCTGCAGAAGACGACGCATCACATCCAACACAGTCGTTTTACGTACACTAGCAACCTGCAATGGCAACAAACTCCATTAAAACCATGCGTCTATCATCATTTCAATTTCCCCATTTTTACAAAATTCAAAAGTGCATTTCAACGATTAAAGAACTAGTTCAAACGAGCATGGATATAGAGAAGCAGGTTTTCTGAAAGCAGCCTACATCCCACGGCTTTTACCTGTGAATCTGTCGTAAGTGGCGTGTATCCCGTCATGAGGTAGTGAAGTCGCGGGGTCGGAATCAACGAAGCTATTAGACCAATCAGATCGTTGTTCATATATCCCGGGTAGCGGAGTGTCGTCGTACTCACAGACATTACGGTGGATACCTAGAAGAAAGAAAAGGTCGAGACATTTTGTAAGCATTTGCTAAAGTGCTGAGCAAACAAGAGATTCTTACTTTATTTTAAGCCCTTTTTGGGAGGTGAAAATGGAAAGCCTCCAAAAATCAGAGACGCTCATCCCGGCATATACAGGGATTTATCAAAGGCCCACTTCCTCATTACACCTGATGAATTCATACTCACCAGCTGGTTAATCTGAGCAAATGATGGAGTCTCAATGTGCAATCTGTCAGCCGCGATTCTATGGAGAGCAGTGTTATCCAATACGACCTAGAAAAACAAAGGAGATCCATTGAAATACATAATAAATGTGGCCAAGACTTGCCTCTGGACAGTCATGTAGAACTTGCAATAGGTTTCAACTATGGAAAAAAGATAAAAGGATGATCTGATCTGATCTGATCTATTGATATCACCAGCATCTTTGCATTTAGTGAGGTAAAAGAAATTTCAGTCAAAAGTACAGTGGTCGATTTTGAGTTTTCTTTTTGAGTGCTGGACGATCAAGTGCTCTCTATCACACAGTCAACATTCTGTGTCAACCTGTTGAGAGAGAGAAGTTAGCAATAAGACTGGAGGACGACATCACTGACGCCTACATACACTTACCACACAGTCCGCATTCTGTGTCAATCTCTTGAGAGTGAGGAGGGAGTTATACGGCTGGACGACGACGTCGCTGATTTCATCCTGATTTGGGAAGACTGAGTACGTCTGGATAAGTTTCTTGGGGAATCTGTCATTCAAGTTTTCTAACATATAGGACCCCATGCCAGATCCAGTACCTCCGGCAATGGAGTGGCATATCACAAAACCCTGCAAAATAATGTTTAATAAAGTTTATTAATGTTCACCAGACCCCCGAGTGGGGAGAGATCGAAATTAGATGCTCACTGTTGAGGGCTCGTGAGTAATAAGGACACCCTCTCCATTAAGGACAAACGTTGCATTGGTCCCAAATTGGTTTTTTCCCATTGATTTTGACCTCTGCAATGAGGACACCTCTGATTAAGGACAGAAATTGTGAGTCACAAAGGTATCCTTAATAAAGAGGTTCTACTGTACCTCTAAACTGTCGCTGCCATCAGCCTCCCTATCTATGATGTCAAACACCTCTTCATACAGCTTCTCGGCCTGCGAATATCCGCTTGCCCAATTATTACCGGCGCCACCACCGTGCTTTGAGAGATAGATATTCTCTGGATTGTAGAGATTGGCGTAGGAGGAATTCATGATGGAGTTGATCACTCTCGGCTCCAGATCGAGGAGAACTGCCCGTGGGATGTAATGTTCATCATCGGCCTTAAAGAGGAATGGAAAGTTACTTTATCGATAGTCGGGTTGAAAGTCACACTTCCATTTTATCTTTTAAACCTAATGTTTTTTCAGAGCTTGGAGTTATGAGGACTTCACTTTTTCCGTCTCTCAATACTACTTCTTGTCCTAATTTTTAACATTTCTTCTTATCTCACAAACATGCATGTTGTTTCTGAATAATAAACACCAGATGCCAACATATATGTAAGATCTAGATCACATTTGGAGATCCAACTTCTAACAAGGTGTTTTTTTGGCACACCCAGACCAAGACGTCATGCCATTGCAACGTCATGTGTGACTCACTGACTATGTGAAACAAGAAAACCAAAAACTTATCATTTTACACTTCCAAACTTTATCATACTTCGTAGAAATACTGATTTATTTGTGTTCACCTGGTAAAAAAAGACATCTTTCCTATCTGTTCCCTCAGTAGCATACTCCTCTAGGATTCCTTCAGGACTGATGCCATGCTCCGCACAGAGCTGCTTCCAGAATTCCATACCAACTGAAAAAGCAGAAAAATGTGATAATTAGGAAGGATGAGTTACATAGATTCTTAGAATGTAAGCAGTCACAGTGTCACCATGGTCAAGTCACCATCTGCAAGCAAAAATGACAGAAGAGATGGTTTGCTTTACCCATTACTTGCGGTCCTGGTGCTTTGTTAGAAATAACCACCCTTTGTTGACTTTTCTTGGACATGGTTGATCTCGATGCAAATACTCCTTTCTGTGTGATGGGAGTGACCCCCTAACTCAAAAAAATTAACTTAAAAAGTCAGCCTCAAGGATATCATATTGTGCCATGCTGCCAGTCAGAGGTAGAGACACTTTTAATGGTACACTGTCACTGGTACAGCAGTGATATGATATCTATGATGTCTTAGAGAGAATGATAATACGTCATAGATATCTATGACGTCTTACTCTTAGAGAGAATGATAATACGTCATATATATCATATCACTGTGGTACAGCTAATGCAGTAAAGGCACAGCCACACTCACAGGCTGACTCGGTTCTTGAAGACGAAAAATGTCCAATTCTAAGACCAAAGTCAGTGGCAAAGACCAACCAAGTCAGAAAGTAGGCCTAGGCCTGGCTAAGCTGAGAATGAGATGGAGTCAAGTAACATTCACCGAGTTCAAACTTGGCACATTCTTCTTCTTATAAACTACCCTACTTCTTTACAGAAGTATATGAAAAATTTGGGTATCAGCACCCCAAAAAAGATACAAAAAGTTCCATTCGATTGTAAAAATATTCATGCAACTTTCATTGCACTACAAAATGTACAGGACAAAGCACAATGAATTTATATTTGACAGGAACCGAGCGAAAAGGTCCCAAAACTCACTTTGATTGCCACATTGTCCCAATTGCAAAGTGATGATTTCACGTGGCATTGTGTTATCTTTCGTTTTGAATTATTGTCCGCTTATAATTTTGACTGGATTACGAGTTTGCAGCGAAAAAGGAAGGAGACTTCTTCCACTTCGGAAATTTTGAGAAATGGCGGGGACGTTTCTCGTGTAGTGCGTTCGATTTCTAGCGCCGCGATCTCGGGCCTTAAAGCGCATGCCCAGTATGAATCGAGCCCGTACTACCAGTCTCGCGAGATCAGATAACCAGCTGGCAGAGGTTGGTTGTTTCATCGTCCTCGTCAGATGCTCGGGTTCCGTCGTTGGATGTCAGCTAAGCGGCCGCGTCGGAAGGAATGAAATCGCTATACGGCATTCTCCAAGCGTCATCAATGGTGATCATCGTTGTCAAGCCTCATTCGACCTACATATCAAGAAAGAAGGCTTTTCAATCCATGTTACAAGCAGCGCACTATACCATGGTATTATATTGCCACTGTCTAACCGTTCTAAGCGTGAAAAACATTAACCCCCGATTTCCTTAGGATGCAACATCAACCACGTGGACTGTGACGGGCCCTGTCAGAATGAACGCCGACAGCCCTTTCAATCTCCTTATGGCACGTGGCTATCTGTTTACTTTGGCTTACTAAGGCGAGACAACACAGCCGCCTTTGTCATGGAAATGCAAATAAGGCCAATCAATGCCCCAGTCAAAACATCGAGACACGAAAGGAAAGTGGTGCAACTCATTCATAAAAATTTACGATCACCCGATGTTTCGCTGAAAATACTATCCGGTTATAAAGATGAATAAAGAAAACCATGGCTCATTTTTGTACCTCTGTCTGCTGGTGTTATCATTTAGAGTTTATGTTAGAATAATTTTGCGGTAAATTGTTGGAAATTGTCTTTTTTAGAGCTGAAGTGTGCTTATTTGAAAAAGCCACCGCTTCATCGTCTATTCCAACACGTACATTTTCAATCAAGTCATCACCTCAGCGTACCCGCGGCACGTGACCAATCAACTTTTCTCTGATTGGCTGCATCGGCTCATCCGAGTTTGTTGACATCGTGTGACTTCATCCACTTGGGGCTGATGAACTCAAACAAAGATAAGTTTTATCGCTGCTCAGCCCTACTGATGGTCATCATTTTAGGTGAGATAGTGTCTTGGTATTTATCCGTTTTGTTTTCCAGAGTATCTTGCTCGTTTTACCTATAGTTTTCCATAATTTAGATTTTTCTTTCCCGGTGTGTAGCATGTTAAGCGCGCGATCAGCTGTTTACCTGCATGCACGTATGTCGTGTATGTGTGTATACATGATGCATAATGAATGCAAACATGATGTATTTTCAAATTGGCCAATCTGCTTCTCCATCCTCATACTGCCTTAACATACTATTGAGGGACTGCATGTCATGATGTGCCACAATACAACACTTCAGAAGTTGGCCAGGTAGTTGTGATGCCTGATGATGGTATGGTTCAAACTCACACAATGCCGAAATTGAAAAATTTCAGAAGGGAGACTGCTAATACATGTCGAATCGGGAATGACAGATAACATCCTTGTTTTGCTATAGGTGGGAGATTCCACATTTTAGCAGTCTCCCATCATCGTCTAAACCGTTAAAAATTGTTTAATTTCGGCACTGTGCGAGTTTAAAACGTACTGTCACCACTTGGGCCAACCTCTTAAGTGTCGTATTGATCAATGGCAATATGGCGGTCAATGTCGATTTTGCGAATGGTCGAAGAAGTTTGCAGTCGTCATGTGTTTCACCTGGAACAAAAAAGGGTCACAGACACGGCAGTGGCTTATGGCACTGTCCAAAGTTGGCTGAGGCCTTCGGACGTTGTCTGAGAGTGCGCATTTCCCCTTTTATTTTGTTTTGGCGCTGATTCGTCGAAAAGGTCAATTCTGGATATGCCACTGACATTTTCATTGTCACTGTACTTGAACCTCTTAACCAATTTACCTACTAATTGATTGAAATACAAAGTACTGCATGACTGATTTGGCCCCATTCCCGAATTGTCCTCTTTTGAACCTACTCGCCAAGCCTATCTGTCGTCCATGACACCATCTGATGACACCTACAGTCCATACAGCAAGTAACTAGAAAACACGTTGGCGACAGTGACAGTTGAGGTTGTGACCGAGTTAAGACAAGGTATACAAGGTGCTTCCAAGACTTGGCATCAATTCAAAGGGTCAGTGAGGGTTGACAATGTTGAGAGTTGATATGGTTTTGTTGAGTGGTAATCGGGTGATGTTTCTATTTTAAAGAGTGTTCACTTCGGTATCCCATTTTCCGGACATGAAAGGCAACCTTCATATCATGGGTCTTGACAAGTGTCAGGCACAATTCAATTTGAGTGGTCACAACGGAATTAATCGTGTTTTCCAGACCAAAAAAGATAAACTTCAAGGGTCTCGTAAGTTTGTTGCTGGACTTTGGGAGTTTCAAAGTGTGTTATCGGGTGATGTTTCTATTTTAAAGAGTGTTCACTTCAGTATCCCATTTTCCGGACAAGGCAACCTTCATATCAATCATGGGTCTTGACAAGTGTCAGGCACAATTCAATTTGAGTGGTCACAACGGAATTAATCCTGTCTTCCAGACCAAAAAAGATAAACTTCGAGGGTGTTTGTTGCTGGACTTTGGGAGTTTCAAAGTGTGTTATGCCACTGCCAGCTGGGACAGAGATTTCTCGAGACACTGTCCGTGTGACTCTGGGTGTCATGCATGTCACTATTTATCAGTTGATGAGATTTGATAATCCTCAACATTCTAATCCAGGAATTTAGTCCTTAGACATCATCATCTTACTCACTAGAAGACAACAATCTGGGCTAATCCTGCATTCTTTAGAAAGTGTTACTGTTTATCCTCATAGATTGACAAATCATGATCGTCAGATATCGGGTGACGTGATGGCTCACCCAGTTTTAGCCATGAATGTCAACAACGGATCAGTGGATCAATTTCAAATCAATCGTAAAAGATAAGCTATGAAAGATTTGGCACATTAGCAACAGTTGTAAGATAAATACGGCAATAGTAAACAAACCTTGCCTAATATTTTCACAGAAATATGCCAGATAAAGGCTGATCACCCGGTTTTTTAAGGTTGATCCTAGAGTATGATGACATCACGGGTGGGGTGACTTCAATGTGTAAATTGTGGGAAATGACCTGATTTTGGATTATAAATATGATCACGATCTTCCTGAATTGTTTTATTTTACAATAACTTTGTCGTTGTCGATTCGTCTTCTGAATTTATTCTCTTTGGAATTTGGATAGTTTTTGAGAGTGTTGGTTCAGTGTGTTTGTTCGGTCACTCTGTTCAGATTTCGAATATTTTCAACAGATCAGGTTTGTTCTAACTTCCTACATTATGATTACAGTTCGTGTGACTTTTTTCAAAACTAATATGTGACCCGTCACAGCAAAACCAGGCGCATGTCGCACAGAAGATGATCCTAAATGACACCAGGAGATAATGGAAGAAATAGGTGTGCTCGTATTTCACAAAAGGCAGACAATAGAGAAATGAACAAACAGTCCGTCTCAACCTGCCAAGCTCAGAGCGACATGCACTTGATTTTGCTGTGACGGGTCACATATGTTCTGTCCTCCGAGTGAGTACTAGTTTTTTTCGCTAAAGAGTTTTGCAGAGCGCACCACCCAGCCTTTTCAATTTTCTCTTTTTGAGATGATAGAAGAAGAAATTGATGTACTCTGATCCACAAAAGGCAGGCAATAGTGGAAAAAAACCACCATCTGTCTCAACCTGCCAAGCTTAGAGCAGCAGTGACTGGTTTTACTCAATTAAAACAAGAGCAGGACACTGCACCTTGCCTTTTTTTAGGCTGGGCCCTTTTCTGCCCTGCCTTCACAGATTTCCAGCCATCCTGGACCTAACAGACTTTTGATAAAAAATTATTCAGATTGCAAGTCTGGAAAGATATAATACGGTATCTTGAATCAATGTTCTGTATAGATTTTGCACGGGAAACACCTGTCAATCAATAAAGTGGCCTGATGACAACCTCATGTCGCTTATTGACTGAGCTGCCAGCTACACCCATCACACCACCGCATGACTCCATGCTTACTGTTAAAGGGGGACGGCTAGGGGTTCAAATTGGTGTGCGTACTGTTAAAGGTGACTATTAGGCAAGGGGTAGGGGTCAAATTTTGGCTGTGACAATGATGCACAGTTAGAGGACTGTGTTGTTCTTAACTGTTAACTGTTAATGATTTTAAAAGCACTATTGAATTTGTACCATCTAATTCAACAAACTTCCATAATTTACATCCACCCCTTTATGAATAATGTAAATGGGCGATATTGATTTTTGCGAGACGGAGATGGCTGTTGTCTATTGGTTGAGCAGAGCACAGAGTCATAGTGTTATGATAGTTACAGCCTGTATGGATGTGTTGCATACCAGATTCGGCTTGTGGATTTAAAGAATCTTCTGTTTGGCTGTGTAGTTTATAAAAGTGTTATTTTGCATTTCTAATCTATTGCCTTTGGTATAGTGACTGGACGGGTCCATTCAATTCAAAAATATAACTTGGCTCAAGACTGTGCGTGCAATATGGCACTGGTACTGGTAGGTGCTCTCACGTTGGACATGCTTTGGAAAAAAAGTCATGTACGTAGGGCATATTGAGTGTTTTTCCAGCCCAGCAGAAAACCTGTTGATATTTTGACTTGAGTTGTATTAAAACTTTACTAAAAAATAATTCCTTCCTCCCTCTTTCTCTTTACAGGTCTCTCCTGAATCATTCTCGATAGTTCGGGGCCCAAAACTTAAATAAAAGATGTCTGCTACGGAGTGCTCGCCTACCAGTTCCCTGATGACGTCGATACGTAACTTCTTCCTGCGATTCCTGCTGTTGTTCAGCGTGGGGGTGTTCTTCGCATTGGTGCTTAATCTTCTCCAGGTGCAACGAAACGTGACGCTCTTCCCTCCAGAGGTGTTGCTGAGTTTATTCTCATCTGCTTGGTGGGTGCCTCCGAGCTGTGGCATTGCCGCTGGTGAGTAAAACTTGGGTGCCAGAATGTATGTTATTGTTAGCAAAAATTGGGGAAGAGCATGGTTACCTTTTGAGAACGACACTCAAAATGGCACTTTTTCTATCGTCTACCTAATACTATTACTAGTTCAAGTAGTATCATTTCCTTTGATAGAAGAAGTTTCATCAATCAAAAGAGGTTTGTCAGTCAATTATTGAACACTAAATGTAATTCTACCTCAAAGTCAGAAGTCAAGTCGGTGGTGGAAAGTCTGAAAGATGTGTGACCTGTCTATGAGTGTTTAGACTACAGTCTGTATTTCTGCATGGAATGATTAAGTCTGTATCAATTTGGTCCATCTCATACCAACCAGCTGGGACTACTAAGAGGGCAACATCTGGGCAAAGTGACTACCGGGTACAGAACTCAGAAGTGAGAGAAACTTGAATATAAAAGTGTTTCTGGAAAGGGTACAAACCAAGTTGTTTGAACAGGAGTCAGATCTAGGTATGCACCGTTTGAAAAAAGATTATTGTTAATTTTCCATTTTATGATTTCAGCCGTTATAGGACTGCTTTATCCCTGTTTGGACCAAAAATTAGGAGAGGTGCATCACTACAAGAGAGAATGGTCGAGTGTTATGAGATGTGTAGCCGTCTTTGTTGGAATCAATCATGCTAGTGCTGTATCCTTTTACTAACTATCACAACATTGACTCAATTCCTGAAGAGAATCGACTCGAACTTTTGACCCGATCAGCCATTGATGACATTATTGGCACCAAAAACTATTTCTCTTGACCTCGATTCGAAAAACTTGTTAGAATTCTTTTTGAAATGAAAGTGAAAGTCCTTCTCAGCGACCGTGGCCATAGTATTACTCTGTTTGGTGGGGCAATAAGTTTGACGTTGCTTGATTTGGCCTGGTCTCTTGACAATTGACAATGCATCCACCTTGTATAGCATTATATAGTATTGTCCTTCCTGAATTGATAAGGCTTGGATTACTAGTACATGGGGTATCATCATCGTTAGATTTTATACAATTGTATTTGCCTTAACCGTTTCTACAGAAAATCGCCTTTGCAAATAACTTACAGCTATCTCTGTCCCTGGCTGCGATGTCCATCGGGTTGTGGTGGCTCTTTGATAGATCCAGGAGTGGATTCGGTCTCGGTGTAGGCATCGCCGTTCTTGCTACATTCGTCACACAACTATTAGTTTATAATGGAGTTTACAGGTGAGTAAAATAATATCAAGAATAAACCATTCAAAGCGAAAATCTGTCAAAGTCTCCTATCCTGAGGCTTGTTCTACATACAGTGTTATTTTTTGTGAAATGGGAATAAATTGTTGGTAAATTCTGTCCTTCCTGTTCCAATCCTTCGAGTAAGCAAATAACCGGGTAAAAATTAGTGTCCATGTCCCTTACATGCATACATCCCTTGATTTTACAGATATACAGAGCCAGATTTCCTGTACGTTCGATCATGGCTGCCCTGTATATTCTTCTCCGGTGGTGTAACCATGGGCAATATTGGACGACAGTTGGCAGTGGTAAGTCTTTCGCCGTCTTTGAAAAGACTGGAACAATCGCCACATTGCCTTTGAATTCAAACAAACTCAAACTTCACTTATACCCTTCACCTATATAAGAATAACTGAAGCATTTGATAGAGGAATGTTTGTTGTCTCTTACACCAGGCCCACTTAAAAAGGTTTTGAGGCAAGATCAACTACTCACTCACTCATTCCTACAATTGACATGTCTATGTCAATTGTGTCACCGCAAAAGGATCAATCAACTATTCATTCAAAAAATATTTTCTCCCGTGGAGAGTAAATTCTAATAAATTCTAACGGTTTTCTTTGTTTTTCTTCTAGTATGACTCCATGGATGACGCAAGTAAGGAGCACACTGACTGAGTGGCACCTCCTATCTACTCATTTAAGAGTCTATTGTTCCTTGCGCTTATACCTGGTCATCAACTGCTGTCTTTAAAAGACTAACGAACTGACCTCATTGGCTTGCAATGTCGTAGAACGACAACTGGAGGAGAATCTTGAGTGAAACTGAGAAGTCATTGAGCGTCTGCTAGACGAATTGAGGAGCTGAACTGAACAGATCTCAGGAGATGAATCTATGTTAACCCCGAGGAATCGGCTCCCCAGCTTTCTGAAAATTAGACAGGCCTTCCAACTTGCCGGCACTGTCAGTGCAGGCTGCTCTGTAAGGTGGGAAGCCTGCCTTGAATAAACAAGATTAGGATAAGATTCTCGGTCAGTTGGAGAAGTGATTCTCTCGGGTGCTGTTGTGAGATCTGGTGCCAAAAGTGAGTTTCTTGCAAGCGGAGTTGCGACACTGTTGAATCATTAAACCAAACTTAACTCTAGTCCAATGTGATTCAAGGATACTTAGCAGATTCTAAGAGGTTTTTGGTTTTCTCAGAAAAGGCAACGTGGACATTTTTTGCTGCATCTTTTAGCCTTTTTCTGCCATTCAACTACAGCTTTGTCTTGTAAATTCCGATGTAAATACCATTTTTGTAAAATAAAAAAGAGGGTACTGTGTACTCTTGTTATATCAATCTGCCTGAGACAATGAGTGTTGAAAAATCACATTGAACCTGTCAATTTCCTATGGGAACCAGGAATATGCTGTCTGTGTCATCTCTGTACATTTCATTCTGGTGCCAGCGGTATGGGTACTTGTCAAAAGGGGAGAAGATTTTTCGCTTGGTGAAGTCTAAATTTTACTGTAACAAAAAAACTGCCATTATTTTATTTTGTAGAAAATGTGAAAGCGACAAATTGGGTTGATGCGACATGTTAATTCAAGTGATTTGTGGGCATTAGATGAGAATGTTTTGGTAATCATGTTGGAAAAAGAGGTGTCGAAAACCTGGAGAATGTAAAAGCACAAAATGTGCAAAAGTATTTGTATAATACCACAGTTGTTTGCTATTCCTGACAGTACAGTACTTTACAGTACAGTACTTGACAGTTGTCAATTCTGTAATGGACAGCATTACATTATCCTTTCTGTACTGTAATGGACATGGTTACATTACCCTTGCAGTACTGTAATGCACAGTGTCACGTTACCCTTACTGTACTGTTCTGTCATGAATAGCCAACAGCACTTAATGAAATTTGATGTACAGTGTAGAAAAAGTTTTTTAGGATATGGTTTTTAGTACAATGCTCAAAAAGATGGCATATCTTTGTTTAGTTGTGTGATGTCGAAATGGTATTAAAATGCCAGTGTAGTTTTTGCGGCCAGTCATGTTATGTACAGTGTAGTAGTCGATTAAATCATGTTAAATGAGTTCATTTTGCAATACATTGATTCACTCATGTAAACATTGTATGTTTTAACTTGTGAGGAACGGTTTCGACGCTACCAGTTTTATTTTTACGGTGATTATTTTGGAGTGGAACTTGTAAATTGATATGGGGGGGCTGCTGAAATGTGGAGCTGCTTTTGTGCACTGGCACAACTTGTTTGAAAATTTGCTCCATTGGAAATCACCCCATTTGGGGAAAAAGAGACCAGTTCGCAAACGAGAGTAGTGTCTCTTATTATAAACTTCTGTCATGTTTTCAACGTCTGTGGTCAGTTCAAGTTGTAATGATCTTCAGTCAAAAGCCTTATATTTAAAAATTACTTTGTCATAATGAAGCTCAACATATTATTGACCCCATGGGCGTATGGGTTTGTTTTCTTTTTACTGGTACACGTCACATAAGTATGTGGAATGTTGTGTAACAATTGCGTAATATATCATGGCCTGATATTCAAAAAGTCTCGGATGATTTCCAGCACTATGCAGTGGCAGTCTCCAATCATTATTCAAACTTATCCAATTCTTTGTCACAAATTCAAATGAACATGGATGATTTGAACTGTTTACCAAATTATTTAAAATTCAGTCGTAACGATGACGTTATTACTCCATGTTTGGTATTTTCTCTTGATAGACAACCTACTTGTTGACCTCTGGCGGCACTCCTGATATCATTCCGATAATAAACCCTAGAACTTTGCCCAAGTGGCCGTGACATAAACTTTTGCAATGTTTGGTATTTTGTCTTGATAAAGACGGCCTGCTTTTTAGCTCACCTCTTAGCAGAGGTGAGCTTATCCCATACCGTGGCGTCCGTCGTCCGTCGTCGTCGTCGTCGTCGTCGTCGTCGTCGTCGTCCGTCGTCGTCCGTCGTCCGTTAGCAGGGCACGTTTCGTAACTGTTAGAGCTATTGAGTTGAAACTTGGTACACATGTACCCTTATGTAATGACACCTTGGAGACCAAGTTTCGGTCCGATTCGTTTCATGGTTTGGCCACCAGGGGGCCAAACGTTCAAAGTGAAAATATGCAATATCTCCCTTAATAGTAGTCGGGAAATTTTGAAAAAAATATGGTAGGTACTTCTAGCAAAGGTGCATCATATATCCTCCGGGTTTTTGATTTGACCTCCTTTTCAAGGTCACAGAGGTCAAATGGTGTAAATTGGCCGTTAGGATGTAACGATAGCACGTTTCTAAACTGCAATGACTATTGATACCAAATTTGGTACACATTTACCCCTTAGTCAGGTGATCTCAGGGACCGAAGTTTGGTCCAATATGATTCACCACTTGACCACCAGGGGGCAAAATCCAAAAACCTTAAAAATGTGATTATTCCTTAACTTCTTGCCCGATTGCCACTAATTTGATATCATGGGTACATCTAACCACCATACAGTATATGTCACACAGGTTTTTAATTTGACCTTCTTGTCAAGGTCACAGAGGTCAAATGGCGTAAATTCGCCGTCAGGCCGTAACTATGGCACGTTTCTTAACTGCAATGACTATTGATCACAAATTAAGTACACATGTACCCCTTGGTCAGGTGATCTCAGGTACGGAAGTTTGGTGCGATCTGATTTGCCGTTTGGCCTCCAGGGAGGGGGCCAAATCCTAAATTCTTCAAAAAACCCATTATTCCTAGTAATGACTTGCCCGATTGGCACCAATTTTATATCATAGGTACATCTAATTCTAACAACCATTCAATGTGTCACCCGGGTCTTCTTTGATTTGACCTACTTTTCAAGGTCACAGAGGTCGAATGTACTGTAAATTGGCCATTTTGGGGAAATTGTAATTGCTTGGACCTACATCAAACCTAACACTACATGACACAATACCATGCTCTTTATCCATGTTTCCTCCACATGAGGTGAGCACAATGGCCCTGGCCATTTCATTGACCTCTAGCGGCACACTTCATGATATCTCAATAATAGCATGACATTCTTGCATCCGTGGCCGGTGCCAAAAACTTCTCAAGTAAATTACTTTCAATGGAAACCCTTCCTCTGGTGAATTATCTTGTTTATCATGTGATTGTGTCATGTATCAGCCTTTCACCCCTCGTTCAAACGTAATGAAGCAACCCAATACATTGTTGTGCTTTCAAGAGTGGATTGTTTAATTATGTTGCTAGGGATGATGGGCAGCTTTGAGGGCGAGGGGATTTTGTCTGTGTAATGTGTCGGGATAATCTCTCACTCTGTAAAATATGTGTACATAAACATTTTCAGGGAAAGAGTAAATAAATATTTACGTTGTCATGTGACATTAATATCCGTTTCCTAGTAAATTTATTCCCGACGCGTCATCCTGGTTGGAACAGTCGATGATCCTGACATTCATCCAATCAAGAAGTTGCATTTACTCAATGATGACTCTTGGAGTTCCAGAGCGATGGATTGAACAGCCAGTGAATGTGTAGTTGCAGTATGGTTGTCAGAGCAGTAAGTTATATCGAAATAGAACAGCCCGGAGGAGGCAGCTGGCTCTTGTTTGAAGACCACTGTAACAATGGCAGTCTCCCTCTACCAACCAGCATGTCGCGCAATGTGACAGATCATAGTCATCCTTCAAAATGATTCTGGTAACTCGAAACTCCAAAAGAAGCTGACGACAGTGTTAGTCACAAAATCAACAATTTATTTCATTCATAACAGCACATCATGATTTCGACGGAACTTGAAATGTCATTGATAAATGCCATCATAGGAAGTGTGTCTCATGAGCTAGTATATTATACAGTAGACACTGTAGCCTGTTTTGGTTTGTCTGTTTCACACAAGCCTATTACATGTAATAAAGGCCTCTTCAACCGGTACATGCACAGAAAATTTTTCCTGTCCGTGTTATTTTAGGTTGATCAAGCACTAATTGACAGGTTGATTTTGGTATCTTCACATGCCTGTGACCATCTGGTGCAACGAAAATCGGTATTGGTTGAGCCTCTAGAGTTTGCTTGAACTTTGCACCCGTTTCGTGAGCAGTTCCCATGCTTTCTCCACCTGAAATGAGGAATGGTCTGAGTCTGTGAATAATGCAATGCTTGTTTTCGACATGTCATGACATTCTAACAGGACTGTTCTAACAATAGACGGCTGAAGACACAATAAGTTTTCAATAGGGGGAAACACAGTAAAGCGTTTCAATCTATCTTTCAGCGTCCCAAACAATGAGGGGAAACACTCAGAAATGAAAGCACTCAAATACATAACCCATGCAATGTGCACACCCACCGGAAAGGCTGCCAGGAAGATAATACAATGAAAAGCAGACCTCAGATGTCAACTTTGGCCAACTGGCGTAAGGGCAAACTAACGGAGCTCGGCGGATTTTTACCAATCTATCATTTCATAACAACTACCTGTTTCTGAGTGACATCATAATCCCACAACGTCGATAGCACAACGTTTGCTTGGCTCACTCTCTCAGTATTAGACAACTGGGAGTCAATCCTCTTCATTGCTTCTTCCTCACTCATTTTGTTTCTTTCCATGATTCGTTTCACAGCCTATGAGGACAAAATATTTCATGATGTACAAAATGGTAGAAATGTACTAAATGGTAGAAAGAGCCACGAATTATTTCCTCATGGAATAAGTGGAAAAGTGTAGGATCTCAGTTGGTAATAATTTTCAGCTCTCTAGTGCCAAAGCACTGTGATGAAGAAAGCACTTTATTGTGCTTTTAATGATTGTTCGCTTGTGATTGAAATGATCAAGGAACAATTGATAACCTTCTTACCTCAGTTCTTGGAATAACAGCCACCCACACCTCATTCGTCATATTCTGCCAACCAGCCTCCAAGAGGACTGCAGCATCCAAGATCACTATCTTCTTTCCTGCAAAGTAAAAAGTAAATGCGATTGAGACCAGTGGCATAATGGTTAAAGTCTCCCTCTCTCTCAGGTAACTTGATGCCGTGGACAAATGAGGAAGGAAGGAGAAATAGATGAAATAGTGATGAATAAAGTGACTTTTCTAAGGTCACAAGTGATCTGTCAGTGTCTTGTATTGAGCAATGATGTTTTGCATAAGAAGTTCAATATCTATACACTTAAACCATACCCCGCCCCGTCACATTCCATAGTAAAAAAAGGCAGCAATAATTCACCTTGGCTGACATGTTCCATAACTTCCTTCCTCGCTAACTCCTCTATGGCTGGCCAGACAATCTCATTCAATTTAGTCAACTGGGACTTGTCCGAAAATACTTTAGCGCCGAGTGATCTTCGGTGAATTTCTCCATCAGAACCGACGACGTCCGAACCGAAAACGTCAACAATTTGATCAAATGCTTTCGTTCCCTTGACGTACGCAACATGACCTGAAAGATTATGAAATAATAAATAACAGTATTGGCAATGCTGAGATGCTGGACAGGATTTGGGAAATTCCACATGGAAAGTGTTAATTCATACCTAATTTATCACAGTCTATGATAGCTGCTCCTAGTTTCTTCAGCCGCTTGCACACCGAGGACTTGCCACTTGCTATGCCTCCTGTCAGGCCGATGACATACACATCTGGAGATGTTCTTGATGGAGGGTCAAACTTAAATGTTTGGTAAAGGAAACGCCAAATTAATGGGATGAAAATACAGAATGAATCATTTTTATTTTTTATTCTATATCATATAGAACCAACTCCCATGCTTTGTGTGGGAAGGTAGCAGCATCCCTACCCACAATAAAAACCTTAAACCCTCCTCTTTGGTTGCTTCAAGTATAAGACTAATAGTACATCCTCGGGACTGACAAGTCCTGTCCTTATTAGAGAGGTGTCCTCACTAGAGAGGTCAAATTGAATGGAAACAATCAATCTGGGTCCAAAATTAGCATCCCTAAAAGAGTGGGCGCCTTTGATATAGGGGTGTCCGCTAAGGGAGGTTCCACTGTACTTGTATTGACTTTTGAGGATGTTACAATTATTACCACTGGCGTCTTGAGGAGCGTACCCAATAACCGCTTCCTGCCAGAGGATGAGCTAATCTTGGTCTCTTCTTCTGGAGAATGGTCGACGTCTTCAACTAAATCTATCACATTCAGCTCCAACATGTTCCAACCCTGAAATTATGATGAAACGAGTACTATCAACTGCCTTATTTCTGTGGGCCTAAAGTGTCCCGTAAACAAGCAATTTAAGCTGCGATGAAGATCACATGCAACAAAGGTTGCTTGTTTGTGGTGGTCATCACCATAGGTGCCTGCAACAAGACCAAACACTTTCCACTCACCTTCTGCTTTCTCTCTGTGTTCACCATATTGCCTCCCTTCAGTGTTTCTTGGCTCACGACCAAACACTGATAATTCTCATCCGTGATAGTTGGTCCAAACGGGTCGGTGATAGGGACGACATCGTTGAATAAAGACGGCTTTATGTCATCTAAGAATTCTTTAACTGCACCGATCCTTTCGTCCGTGGACTGCATAAGTTCGTACAGGGACTTCTCTGAAGAAAGAAAAAAAGCCAAATAATTTAAAGGGACTTTAGCCAGGAGGGGTCAAATTGGTAGTCATCAGTTGACTAGAATGCAGTTAGGGACCTGGGTTTCCTTCAAGTGGCTCTTTTTTGGTCATGCCTCGTCTGATTCTGGCAAAGTGAAATATTTTTTGATACTTCAGTCCCTGAATTTTCAGATAAAATCTAATAGTTTGTTCAAATATTTCAGTTTCTGTGCAAAATCACCAAAGTTCAGAGGGCCATTTTTAAATGAAATGGTGTATCTGGGTAGAACAAAGAATTAATAAAGATTGGTTTTATCAGTTTTTGGTAGAAACTATACCTACTCTCATTCATTTTGCCATTGGTCACACCAACTGTCAATCTCTTGTTACAAATCAAAGAAGCCTGTGACAATAATATTTTGTGCCCGTTATGCAGTCGATCAAACGTTCCTCCAAGGATGACATTTTCATAGGTTTTCAAAGGTCCATCGGATAAATCTGCAATTTCCTCATCTTGACCACTTTCAGTACTGTTCACTGGCAATATGGTGACATTTGTCCGATTAACCAAAAGTCTGGAATTCACAATCTTTGCGATGTCAGTGTTTTTTTCACATATCGCAACAGCAGGAAATCTCTTGAAAGTAACTTTTGGTGAACATTTTCCCAAATTGTCCAAAAAGAAGCGGACATCTAAGGCACTTCTTGAGGCTTTAACATAAGTTTGAATGACTAAGTCCTGTATTCCTTTAGTAAGAGGTACACGGTTATCATTTTGGCTGCTTGCTTCTGGATCTAGATATATGTAGAGGGTTTCATCTACCGACTGTGATGCTTTGCTCAATAGTGGAGCAAGGGTTTTTGTTTTTCGGAGGATTGACGATGTCAAAACAAGGACTCCTGACTTGAACATCTTGGATTTGTCTTGGGCATCTGGTGCTTCAGTTGCCTGCAAAGTAAATGGAACTGAGTTAACATTATTCAATTCACAGCTGATTATTTTTCTTGGCTTCATGACTATGTCCTTGGGCAAAGCACCACCTGCACCTTTTGCTTCTCGAGTGCATTTAGTAAGAGCAGGCCAAGTCATTGATAAATTATTGCTGGTGATCAATTTAGTATACATGTATTTTTTTTTTGTCATATGGCCTGGCCACTTGGCGTTGTCCATACTACCGTGTTTAATAATAATATTAACTGCCTTTTCAGTGACCTACATGACATCTTAATTCTTACGCTAGTCCCTAGCGAGTCAAAAATACCCACCTTACATGCCGGTGTTCTAGATAGTGCAGGAAAACCTCATGCTTACTGTGAGGATTGTTATCTCAAAAAACCTTGTGTGTCAAGATGCACAACACTGATGACAACGACTACAATTTCAGATTTAGTCACTAAATTAACTAACCTGTTGATATACTGACATCGTCAACTACTAAATTTCAACACCAATATTCTTTCAACCAAAAAGTATACATTCATTTGTCTTTTATTTGCATAAAATTAGAGAAAAATGAACATGATCATGATGAAATTTTGTTCTGCTCTTTTCATTCATTTCCGGGTTCATAGGTCAACACAGGTGTGTCACGTGCACCTGCAAACCAATCAAATTTCGAGAATTTATTTTCTGTCATGGCGGTCGTGAGCTTTCCAAAAAGTTGAGCCAAATGTCGAAATTCTCTCTCCACCTCCCGAACAGGAGCCCAGTGTCGGCTGTTTCTCGGTATATGAGCAGCACGAACCAAGTAATGGTTGTGGAACAGATGCTTGTTAATGAGGTAGCTATAACTCGTTTTAGACGGCATGAAAGAGCCCGAATTTCTAACCTCAATTTCCAAAATTGCCACGACCTGTTTTGCAGTGTAAAAATGTACTATGCATGTGTATACTACATTACTAGTACATGCATACATGTAGTACAGTGTACACGTACACCCACATATACATGCATTGCCATTGGCATTGAAATTGTCTCCAGATAATAAACATATTTGTGCTTGATGCATCTTGCATGAGTGGCAGTGGAACGAGTTTAGAATCCCCGATCACACCCCAAAAAAAGGTCATCGGTTGACTAACCAAGCACCACTGTTCAATGGATTTATAGTTGAATGCGATCAAACTACGTCATTTCCGATCGGGGATTCTAAAGTTTAGCCGTGGCAGTACAGGATACATCATTGATTGATAGTTAAAAAGTGTGAAGTTTGAAATGTTGTCAATTTTATCCATTCGTGATTCGAACATGCTGTACCGTAGGCCTACCGACAGTACCATAACTGGCGTAAGACACAACGTGGGATGAGATTTGAAGACTGACGTAGCCCCTCGATCCAATAGCATTCGACGTCGTCATACTGAAAGATCAGTCTGCATTGCTGTCACCACCACCTCTAGTTTTCGGTGCCAATGTCGTCATCAATATGGGATATGGTCTTTAAAGTTCAGGTCGACGTCGATTCTCTTCAGGAATCCAGATCTCATGCAATAAAACTGAGTTCAGCCACAGAACAAAAATCAATGTCAGGCATTACATGGTTTCGAGAACATGTAATGTCTGACATCTGATACTTGATTTCCGTTGTTAAGAACGGAAGAGAAAGTAGGAAGTGAAAGTAAAGTAGTGTTGACTCGTGAGTGTGTATTTCAGGTCAGATTATGTCAAGTATCATGAGTGTACATTACAACCTCTCTGTTGAAGGACACCCTTGGGACTTACAACTGCTGCAACTGTTGCGATTACTGCAATCGTATTTCTCTTCACCCCTATCTTGTAGTGCCTGCCAGTCTTCGAATTTCAAAATATTTGATGGTTAATAAGAATGTTTCTCACTACGATTACCACCAGGCTACATGTAGAGAGGCATGTCTACGAATTGAAACTAGAAAATCATGTTTTTTTAATGAAAAAAGTTAAATTGGCTTCAGAATGTAGGTGATTCATGCCATCATGGAGTAGTTAGAACCTCAGCATCAGGTGTTGAAACCTGCCAAGGATCATTTGACCAGTACAACTTGTACTTCTTGTTACTCATCATAAGAATCGGAAATCACCAGAATCTTTCTCAGGTTAATACCTGGGAATCTGAGCTGGGTTTGAGTTGCCGCTAATTTGACAACCAACCTTAATAGTGAGGTGGTCCGGCTAACAGGGGTGTCTGCTAAGAGTGGTTCCGCTGTAGATGATATATACTGTATAGGGAAAATCTGATGTCAAAAATTTATATCCCCACCAAATCTCAAAGAGTCTACTCTACATACTTCAACGTATTTTGTTAAGTCCTGGGAATTACAATACAATAATACTAAGAAATAAAGCTGTCACAAATCGCTTCTGTATACTTTTATTGAAGTAGGCCTACATGTATCTCTTTCGAGTTTCGAGTCGTTCTAATTGCTAAGAAAATAGATTAGTTGAATGAAGTTTGTAACAAGTTTAGAATTGTATTTGTAGTTCCCAGTTGAAGGTGACCTTAGAGGAAAATTATATGTTTCATTTTACTGGCATGCAACATTATGCAAGGTCACAACTTGTAGTTACATATACAGTTAAAATTGTATTCAAATTTAGATTGTCTCACATGATGTAGGCCAAAATTTGCTTTGGTTTTGTGCTACTCATGTCTTTAGAAAAGGTCTAAAACATAATTACAGTAGAACCTCTCCATTAAGGACACCCTCGTGACTGACAAGTGCTGTCCTTAATAGAGAGGTGTCCTGATTAGAGGTCAAATTGAATAGAAGCAACCACTTTGGGACTAAAACTAGTGTCCTTAATAGAGAGGTTGTCCTTAATAGAGAGGTGTCCGCTAAGGGAGGTTCCACTGTAGTTGGATACCACAGTTATGGTATCGTCTACATTTTAACCCTTCACTGCTGAATATGCAAAGCTCTCAAGAATAGAATCTTATAAAGCACCTTTCTAAAGTATGTTTGCTTCTCCTTCGAGTACAAATACTACACCACTGTCACTGATATGTCCCGTTTGAGCAAGGTCCATCATTGACAATGCCTGTTTGTATTCTGTATTTGGCTGTGACAGAAATTATTCTTTGCTCTCATCACAATGCTTGGTTGTTTTGCACGTTATACTCATATCATAGCAGTGCAGATAAGCCTATGGGGCCTGCGCTATAACACCATATAGGACTGGGGTGGGGATATAGTCCTAGATTGATATTAGCGTGAATTGGGAATTCAGAGAAATGTGAATGGGACGAAAGGGAGACCAAAACATGCATGTAAGTCAAGGAATTGCTTTGGACGTGTGGGTCGGACTCTATGGGTGTCATGATAACCTCGGTTGTAATTTAATTTAGATGATAAACCCTAACTTTAACTGCGCTGTGCTAGAAAATACAGAGTAATGATTCATAGTTTCTTGGGAATACATATAATGATGACTGCAGCCTTCCATATGATGATAATGGTATCATCGTCTTTGGGGAATATCAGGACCACATAACACTAGGAACAACATACAGGAATCATATGGTGACCAATCATACTGCTAGTTAGCTAGAATTTGTAAAAATGAGGCCAGTTCATATAAATTCATGAAATAGTTTGTTGTGACTTTTAAATCTTATGTCCTGTTAGTCATATTTGATTACATATCGGTATCAATTTATTCATACATCGTAAAATCTCTCCTGACTGCCACTGGTTAAACAGATCCTCCTTCATTTTCTGAAAGAGTGAGGCGAACACTGATGACACAGTTTGTGGCGGGTGCAGCATCACACCCAGTGTTCTCCGATTGACCAAAAACAACATCAAGGGGATTATTTTCATGGTTCTTATGACATAAATACATGGAATATGAATATCCCTATCACCAGCAGTGTATGGATCTCTTAATCCATTATTGCTATCACCAATGCATACTTGCTATCACCTTAGAATACAAAAACCAAAGCTGGTGCTTGATAGGTTACCATTTGTTTGATTAACTCTTGCATCAGGGCTTTCAATTGCAAGGACATTTTGACGCTTTGTGCCCAAATTAGACGTGGATGTCGAAATTAAAATCCACTCCTGAAGCGTGTTTTTGTTGCCATGGCAATCGGTGCGCTCCAAAATACATTTTTTCTCTGCCCTAGGTTTATTGTGGTGTGCAAATACTTTTCAGTTTTCACATTGCTTTGTCTTGGTCAAAGATCTCATCAGAACATTCCAGAAAGTAGTATCAGCGACAAATTCAAGTATGGCTGGTCCTCCATACACTAGTCACATCTCTCAAAATCAAACTTTACAAAAATCCTGACCTCTGCTATGGAGAGTGACGTCCTGTTTGATTCATTATGTCAGTGCTTTGGTAAGAAAACAAACTATTGTTGGTGACAGCTATCTGAGACCTCTTTGACACAGTACACTTCAATGGATGAGGCTGCGATAGTAAAAAATGGGCAAAAGGTCATCCAGTGGGGGTTTGACCCTTTTGTTCTCCAGCGCAGTGACAGTGGTGTGATCAAGCGGTCCTACTCGAATGGGATTGCATTACAATCGGCAAATTTGGTTGGTATCGGAGAGACAGCATCTGATAACATAAAATATCTTCATATATAAATCTCTCGACGATTTTGTTCTTGCAGCCTCCATTGGTTCAAGCATGTTTCCATGGCGACCCAGATGAGGTGCGAGCTCTCCTTTATAAGAAGGAGGACGTCAACTATCAGGTAACAGTTCAGTTTTTATCCCTAGACGTTTTACACTGCTCAAGAGACAGTGAAGAAAATGATGTGAATAAGGTGTACATGTACATGTAATGATGGCTTGAGAATACCAGCATGACCGTGTATTCCCGCTCAATTCTGAAGAGACAGCTATTCTGTTAGCAAGACGTCTGACTGTTTCTTGAGGAACTAATCTCAAACGTAGATCTACGTCGCTGGCAGTTGACTGATAATCTTTGAAAACGTATATTTATGTCCATGACTGTCTAAGTTAAAGTTTGTATCACCTGTCAACATGTTCAAGCAACCGCATGAACTGTTTTTGAAATGTAACTGAAAATATAATGGTTCTTTCCAGGACTCCGAGCGGAGGAGCCCCCTTCATGCTGCAGCATTCTGTGGCGAGGCAGAAATAGCTGAACTCCTAATTATGAGCGGTGCTCGTGTGAACACGAAGGATAACAAATGGCTGACACCGCTGCACCGGGCTTGCTGCTCAAAGAGTGATGTAAGCAAAGGGTTCAACTTCCACCAAGAAAGCTGGAGTCTTAAGGGGAAACAGGCATTGTTGGTTAAGGTTTCATCATCATCGGCCTTATGGCATGTTTGCCTATTGTAAAAGCTGGGTTTCAGTTTAATTCACAGTGGCCATTGTCGATTACTTTAGGTCACACGGTGAGCCAGAAATGGCTTGGTTGCTTGGTTCAGTTTAGACTAGACTGGGAATTGTCATCTCTTGTTCTTTTGATACCTTATCCTCTGCTTTTAGGAATGTGTCGAGACGTTATTACGCCACCAAGCTGAGGTCAATGCGCGAGACAAAAATTGGCAGACTCCCCTCCACGTTGCAGCGGCAAACAACGCGCTGAAGTGTGCCGAATACATCATACCATTGTTGGCAAATGTGAACGTGTCAGATCGGATGGGGAGAACGAGTCTTCATCATGCTGCATTCAATGGCCATGCCGATGTAAGTATGTTTGTGGTCTGGGCAAAGCACTTGTGGCATTTGCTGTTGGAGCCATGGGGTCAGCTTCAAACGTGTCCCAACAGACCAAGTAGTTGTAGTAGTTGAAGTCAGTTCTGATGATTTGAGAATTATGTTTTTAAATTTTGAATCTGATGTCACCTGATGAATTCCAATCTAACCCGTCTCAAATTTGCAGATGGTGCAGTTATTACTTGAGCGAGGAGCTACAATCAATGCATTCGACAAGAAGGACCGGCGAGCCATCCACTGGGCGTCTTATATGGGTCACGTTGAGGTCATCAAAATCTTAGTGAAGTACGGCGCAGAGTTGACGTGTCGAGATAAGCAGGTGAGTGCTGGAAAAAAGTTCAAATTTCAAAGATTTTTTGTTTTGTTTTTTTGTTAGGCGTGCAAGGTTTATGTCAGTTCCACCATCAAAATGGTCGTCTTTGAGAAAGGCAATTCATGACTATTGTGAGCAGTAGCTTTCCCTCTACTCAAGTTTGACTGACTTTTCTTGGCCCATTAGATAACTGATGTGTAGATCTTAGTTTTAATGAAATAACTGATTGAGAATGCCTGTCTTAGTTTAAGAAAGTCAGCTCATGGTCGTGTTATACCTTTTCCTCTGCTCAAGGTAGAAATAATTTTGTTGGCCAAATTAGATAACTGACTTAAAAGGGGGGTTTGATATAGTCTGCTTAATTGTAGGCCTCAAATGCATGCCTATGTAGCTCATCACAATCTATCTGCATGTGTATACATGTTCTTTATAGATCTCATAATTCTCATGATTATTTTCCTCTTCAAATTCATCAGTAACGAACCAGAGTCATCGTTTGCTGCACATAAGCCTCTAGACACTAACTCTAGTTTTATCACCTAGGCTAACTCACGGTGGGCCCAAGTCCGATTAGCCGTAGCGCAAAATTATATGAACTCACTGGTGAGGACTCGTTTACTGAATGCTCCCCTTTCATTTCATGATCTTGGTAACCTTCGGTGGTCAGTCTTCTCCGGGGGCGCGCAGGGACAAGCGATCTGCTGTAAACGTCTTCACTATCTTTGCATGTTGGGTTGATTTCTCTGAGCGAATTGCAGAGTCGGAAAACTTGTGTCGTACTGAGAAAAATGTAACATTCTTGGGTTCAGCTCAAGCTTCAAATGCATGGTGTTTCACTAAAGTTTTAAATTGTTGGAAAAACTAATCGACTCAGATGATAGCCATTGCGAGCAATGTTCATGCACAACTATTCGATTGCAGGCAACAAGAGTCATAGGCCACAATAGACTCACCTGATTGGAGTCAAAAGACATGTGGATTAGGCCAAGTTACAGTTCAGGGTTATACCAAAGGTTTAATGGATGCATGCCGTTCCCTAAGTCCTTATGCAAGCAGCCTTAACACTCATTATGAAAACCACAGCACTTTAACATACTTTGCTTCCCAGCAAATTTCTGTTTGGTTTCAGGTGTAAACCCCCTCAAGGCCTTGGCCCTTCTTTCCCTCCCCAATTTTGTCAGGTGTTAAAAACTGACAGGTTTTTGTCAGAAGTTATAAATCTGCTAAAACACTACAAAGTTTGCAATCAGTCTATTTTAACTCTTCGAGCCCAGAACTTATGATACTTGGAGAGTCTTCAGCTTTGTGGTGATTTTGCAGAGGACAGTTAAGGGTATACCCGAAAGGCTTCAGCATAGGCCTTTGGCAGGTGTTGGAGGGTGATAGTCGTAGAAGCCTGAGTTAAGGAGTACTAGGCTAGCTTCAGGGCCATTGGTATGGTAAACTGCCAAATTTTATGCGTCTTTATCGCAATCATTACTGAAGAAAGGAAGCTTATTTTGGTGGAAGGCTAAAGAACAATTGAATCAAAATGTACATGGTGTAAATACCTACTGACATATGTAGAGAAAAATTATAGCATGGAAAAGATATCGCGATAAACGCTTTTAAAAATTTGTCCTAAGGTTGCATATCCAAGCCTGTTCTCGCGTGGCGTTGTTTCTTTTGTCTCTATGACATGTTCCCTGGTGCAACCATAAATAGGAACGGCCGATAAGCCTAACGAAGGTTCATTTTGTGTGTGGTCACAAGGTCACAACCAAACATAAAACAGGGAAACACACCGAAAGAGAACAGTCAGTGGACATGCAGCCTTACAGATTGTCTTGAGTATAACATGCTTGTGGAATGCGCTTGGATTAACACAAGATTCTGGGGTATACATTTTCGAGATGTGAATACCTTGTCAAAGTTCTTTCAGTCTGATTTAAATAAACTTCTCTACTGGATCGGTTAAGATCTGAGGGGGTCTGAGACCTGGGTTTAATATTTTGATTGGGACTGATTGATGTAGTGCTGCTGGTCAGATGACAATTGAGTTGTGTTCGGTACAACACAAGATGAAAGGAACTTTTATCAAAATTTGCATAGTTGACTGGTTGAAGACAACCAATAAGGGTATTCCACTATCAAAGACAATGCTAATATTTGTATAATGATACTGGCAAACGTTTCCATGTCTACCAGAACTGCCGTACCCTTGCAGGACAGAAACAAATGTCCTTTGGTATTTAAGTAATGTTGAGTTCTCTCTCCTTCAGATGTACACCCCACTCCACGTGGCCTGTGCCGGCGGTAAGGTCAGTGCCGTGCAGCTTCTCCTGGACCTCGGTGTCGAGGTTGATGCCGTCAATGCCTACGGTAACACAAGCCTCCATGTTGCTTGTCTGAATGGTGAAGATGTTGTCGTGGGGGAGCTACTCACGCATGGAGCATTGCTGGATGTCACCAATCACAAAGGACAGGTAAGGAGTCGTATTCTTCTAAAAGATCATCCAGATTTAGTCAGTCTCAACTCTGCCATTCTGTTTTGAGTGACTCTGCGCATTGATGGTAGTCGGGTAGGCTAGTGTCATGGTAACTGGGACACCATATTGCCGTCACACTTTATCTAAAGCAGCTGGATGACGTCTCATTTGTCTTGTCTATTTCAGACTCCCCTCCATTACGCAGCGGCGTCGACCCATGGTGCGATGTGCATGGAGATACTCGTCAGCGAGAAGGCAGACGTCAATGCCAAGGTAGGTCTTGTAATCAACAGAAGGCAAGCCAAGTGTGGGACTGGTGTTCCAAAAGCCTCGATGGATGTATCACGATCGCCCATATTGAGATATCCCCTGTTATATTTCAGTGCCATGAGAACAAGACTCCGCTCCACATGACAGCACTCCATGGCAGATTCACCAGGGCCATAACACTTATCGAGAAAGGTGCTGACGTGGACGCGGTCGACAAGACGGGTAACACCGCGCTACACATAGCAGCGCGCTACGGCCATGAGCTACTCATCGATACGCTATTGTCAAACAGGGCTAACCCGCTGAGGTAAATAGTCTTTTGAGTAAGATTGTCCATGAAACTATTGATATTTGTCTCCTACCATTTTGAACGAGCAGCTCTAAAAAATTCCAAATGACTCGTAGTCTATGTCCTCTTGACCTTGTACATTGAATATTATCATAAAATTCCAATGTGAATCTTATAATACTGCTACAAGTCACAGCATGTGCATGTCTGACTGAAAAAAATCTTAACAACTGTGAGGTCATCAACGACTTCAGCTGCGAAATATGTGCTACTAACTTGATTTTAAATGTGGTTTGTGCTTTCGATATGTTTCATGCAACTGTGTAAAAATTTGAGCAATACAGGTCATAATTCCCTCGGCACCCCAACTAAGAGTGTTCTTGTACTCTTCTTGCAGGAAGGGGCCTGCAGGGATGCTGCCCATCCACTTGGCCGCTCTCAACGGTTACCTGGACTGCGTCAAGAAGCTGTTGGCCAGCTCTCTCGAGTTTGAGATTGACATGGCTGACGAGCTGAGCAGGACATGTCTGCATGCCGCTGCATGTGAAGGGTAAGCCCCCTAGTTCCTTTGCAGGTTTGGTGTTGACACTACCAGGTGATCACTGTCGACATTTTTGATGTCACCGCACTCTGCCTTAGCGTAATGTCACATAATGACAAAAATATAAGGCGATCTCACAAATTCCTAAAAGCTTCAGGCAAAGCACTTGGTACTAACCGCATTGCTGCTTTGTCTTGCCTTGCATGTTTAGACAGAGTCCCACTCTACCTATGTTTCCTATATTTTGGGGGTCCGTTCGGTACATTTCCTTTATCACTATATTTCTTGTATTTCCATCAAATTCGGGGATATTTCCCATTAAATCACATCCTTGTTCAATGGAAATTGGGCACTTTATAATACAGGCATGAATAATACCTTGCTTATATTGAGAATTCCTCTCAACTAAATCCGGAATAAACTTGCCTCCTGTTAAACTCTCATTCCACTTTCCAGCAATGTAGAAGTGGTGGACTTCCTCCTATCGGCGGGGGCAGACTTCAGTATTAGAGATGCGTACGGACGGACTCCGCTCCAATACGCCGCAGCTCACACAAATCTCCAGTCTGTGTTGTCGTTGATTGCGGCCGGCACGAACATCAATATCCAAGATTCGAGAGGATGCAGCGCATTGCATTATGCCGCTGCTTTTGATTCAGAAGCGAAGTAAGTAGATTAAATGGGTCTCTTGTTGTCGTCTTATTACTTGTACAACGGTTTCGGTTGGAAGTTTTTCATATCAGGGTGTTTGGAGGATCCAAAAATGTACCAATGGATTCTCAGGAGTTATATTATTTGAACCTTTCTCTACTGCAGGGTTGTTGAACATCTGCTTCGCCACGATGCAAACGCCTGTCTCCGCGATTGCGAGGGTTACAATGCCGTCCATTACGCTGCACTCAACGGTCATAAGACAGCATTAGAAATGGTAAGAAAGAACTGTCACATTTTGAAATTAAACGGGGCTAAACTCACAGAGAAACATCTGGGGTCCCATCGAGGAGAAATTTTCTTTCATAGTGGTACGGCTTGAAAGCTGAAAAGACAGGGCAGAAGAGGGCTCAGTCTAAAAAAGGCAGGAGATGGAGATGCTGTGGCCATTGATGAAAAAAGCAGGGCAAAAGGAGAACATTTTGAAAAGGCAGGGTGGCCCGCTGAAACTCTTTACTTCTTCATCCCTTGGCCCTTCTTCATCCCGATGTCAGTATCGATCGTTTTCCCAGCCTTATTTCGTTCGTTGTTTGGGGCAACTCTCATGCGCAGTTTGCTGGGTGGAAGATTCAGCAGGGCATCCACTGAGCGCAGTGGGCGACTGGGCATCCCCGTGCCAGCTGGTGATGGCTGTAAAATGTTTGTTTGAACATTGTGTGATCATAAGATTTTCTATTTCCAGCTGTTAGACCTAGCAGCTACAGACCTCCTGTGCCATGGTGCTGGATCACCACCGACCACTCCCCTTCATTTAGCCGTAAGTTGACAGAATTGACACATTTAAGAGTATCAAACCACAAAAAATGGACTTATAGATATTTGATGAAGGGTATTGGTCATTGATCAACCCCTATGTATGAATGAGTTGTATCTCATCTTTCAATGTTTATGTTTATGTTTATGTTTCAGGCATACAGCGGTCACGTCGAAGCCATCCAAGTGTTAATGAACTACATCATCAACCTAGACATTCAGGACAATCAGGGTCGTACGCCCCTCCATCTGTCTGCATGTCGCGGTCACACGGAATGCTGCGAAAATCTCATCATGTCTGGCGCGACGATCTTGGCTAGAGATTGTGTGTCGAAGGCAACTCCACTTCATACGGCGGGTAAGTCACATCAACCGGAAGCTCGCTAGCCCTTTGACATGCTTCATTTGGTCGAAGGGATGATCGTGTTGCCAGCTCAGATCTGTTGTCTTAGCCGTTGTGACCACATGAATGTAGAGTGTGTCGTCCTGTGTGTTCCCAAAAAACTAACCAAACTGGCACAAGGAGTCTTAATTTGTCAAGAAATAATTCAAATCTCACCGTTTTTTCAGCTGCGTATGGTCAAGCTGATTGTCTCAAGTTACTCATCCAGAACTGCGAGGATCCCGACACTGTTGACTGTCTCGATGAGATGGATCGCACCCCACTCATGATCGCAGTTGCCAACGGACACATTGATGCAGTCTTATTACTCATCTCTCAGGGCGCTAATATTCAGGCCATGGACGCGTTTGGGCGGACTGCCCTTCATCGTGGAGTGAGTAGAAAAGAAACCTCAGAGTCTCTGTAGTGATGAAGAATTTGGCTTCACCCCTTAGGTTAAACTGAAGTTTTGATTTCAGTACAAAAATTTATCCCGGAGTATTTGTCTTCATTCTTAGCTCTGTGTTGGGCTCTTTTGTCTTAGGCTTTCATATATATCAGAGGTTTGTTTCTCATCAGGAACAAGACACGGCACAAGGATGTCATCATTTCATTGATTACCATTTCAGGCTGCCAACGGCCATGAAGAATGCATCGACGCGCTACTCCACCACGGCGCAGACCATTCCATACGTGACTATCGCGGCCGCACAGCCGTACATCTGGCAGCGGCGTGCGGGCACGTCGGGCTCCTCGGCTCCCTCATCCAAGCCGGCCCGATTGACAACCTCTTGGACCGGCAGACGTACACACCGCTCCACTGGGCGTGTTACAACGGACACGACACGTGTGTTGAGTTGCTAATCGAGCAGCCTCAGCACAAGGAGTTCTTCGGAAATAACTTCTCACCTCTACATTGCGCTGTGTAAGTTCAAAAGACTGTATTCTGCGTTAGAGGGTGGCAGGAAACAATAGATTTTTTTGTTTGTCTTTTATAATATCATTTTGCTCCATACCTCAATGTTGAAAGATTCAGGCCCAGCCCAATACATGGTGTATTGACTTTCAACAGGGTGGCAGGAAACAACAGATTTGTTTGTTTGTTTTTTTTCAATATCATTTTGCTCCATACCTCAATGTTGAAAGATTCAGGCCCAGCCCAATACATGGTGTATTGACTTTCAACAGGGTGGCAGGAAACAACAGATTTGTTTGTTTGTTTTTTTTCAATATCATTTTGCTCCATACCTCAATGTTGAAAGATTCAGGCCCAGCCCAATACATGGTGTATTGACTTTCAACAGGGTGGCAGGAAACAACAGATTTGTTTGTTTGTTTTTTTTCAATATCATTTTGCTCCATACCTCAATGTTGAAAGATTCAGGCCCAGCCCAATACATGGTGTATTGACTTTCAACAGGGTGGCAGGAAACAATAGATTTTTTTGTTTGTCTTTTATAATATCATTTTGCTCCATACCTCAATGTTGAAAGATTCAGGCCCAGCCCAATACATGGTGTATTGACTTTCAACAGGGTGGCAGGAAACAACAGATTTGTTTGTTTGTTTTTTTTCAATATCATTTTGCTCCATACCTCAATGTTGAAAGATTCAGGCCTAGCCCAATACATGGTGTATTGACTTTCAACAATGCCCGCTCCCACCTAGGCCTAAATTCTTGTTGTCCTTCAGTCTTATCAATGGGTCATCAAGGCAAATCTTGTTGACTGAGACCCCCTCCCCCTCCACAAAACACCTTTCAGGATGGTCAATAGGTCTTGTGCAATCTGGTGACTTGAATCAACAACTCATACAGTTTTCTTATCTCATCGTTACAGGATAAACGGAATAGATACATGTACAGAATTATTACTAGATACCTTAGGAGAAAAAATCGCCAACACGCAAGATGACAAGGGTCGGACTCCTGTCCATGCCGCAGCGTTTGCTGAGCAGTGTGAATCGTTACAGTTATTGCTTAGCAACGGAGCAGACGTCAATATAACGGACCGACTTGGGCGGTCCCCACTCATGTTGGCAGCAGCGAATGGAAACTGTGGTGCTATAGGTAAGGATTTTTGAATGGATACTCATGAATTTGTCTGTCTTCAACAAGTCAAGGTTACATGCACAGGTATTGTCTTGAAAGTTAATAAAAGGTGCCTTTGCCGGTGCAAGGAATGACCCCATTAAAGTAAGAAACGTGAGTAACTTGTGATGGACTTCTCCCGTCTGGCTGCAGATATAGGCACTTCCCCTGAATGACTTTCATCTGCAGTGGTATGCAACTTCACACTTGTCTATTCAGAGGAAGAGGGGGAGTTCCCAAACAAGACTAATGCTCTGAAATTGTGATCAGTCAGGACGAACCAATAAAAGAAGAAAACCATTTGCCTTAATTCTGCTTTCACTCTGCTTGTATTCTCTACTTTCAGAACTTCTGTTGGATAATGGTGCTGACATGTCAATAACCGACAAAAACAAAAACACCGTCCTGCACTATGCCTGTGCTTTCGATGACGAGAGTGGCGCCCTCTTGCTCTTGGATAAAGTAGGCGACAAGTCGATTGTGAATAAAACAAATATAGAACTCAAAACGTGAGTAAAACTTCATTTTTGCTTTTCCTAATGACACACTAGCAAACCATATGTGATAACACCTGTATATGAAGCGTCTCATCCAGCATCATCATACGTGTATGATAAGTCTTTAAAATTCTTGTTTCCAGACCGCTACACTTAGCCGCGAAGAATGGCTTGGTGTCTGCCGTTCAGATGCTGATTAGTAAAGGAGCCAGTGTTTTAGTTGTGGACGACTGTGGACACACGCCAGCGTTGGCATGTGCTGCGAATAACCGTGTGGCAGATTGCCTGGCGCTCATCTTGGAGCACATGATGCCGTTTGGAACCAATTCCATAATGATGAAGAGCAGAAGCCTAGGAGGCACAGTGACACTCAATGGTAGGTTTGAAACTTCGTCGTAGCCGTCCTTTGCCGTTATAATTCAGGATATGAAATTGGGTCGAGTGTTGGGACCACACACATCTGTGCTGAAGTGACTGAATGGGTCAATTTGGTACCCAATTCTGACAATCGGGGTCTTTTACGATATATATCATTTCTGAAGTTCCTTATTCTTATCCATTATCAGTTCTCGACGTCATCCTGGTGGTGAATTGGTATTATTTTCTCCCTTTTCAGGCAAAATTTGTGACGAAAATGCAACAGACGTTCCAGATAATCTCGACAGTTTAGAAGGCAGCCAACCAGACTTGAAAGAAAGACCTGGATCTCTTCAGAGCTCAGACTCCGAGTTTTACTGAGGGACAAGCCACAGAGTGAAATCACATTCAAACCAATCATCATGTTGTTAGAGCTGTATTAAGTTTGGACTCTGAAGTTGTAATTGGTTCCAGGCAAAAGGAAGTTTCATTGCGTTTTTAGCTCACCTCTTAGCAGAGGTGAGCTTATCCCATACCGTGGCGTCCGTCGTCCGTCGTCGTCGTCGTCGTCGTCGTCGTCGTCGTCGTCGTCGTCGTCGTCGTCGTCGTCGTCGTCGTCGTCGTCGTCGTCCGTCGTCCGTTAGCAGGGCACGTTTCGTAACTGTTAGAGCTATTGAGTTGAAACTTGGTACACATGTACCCTTATGTAATGACACCTTGGAGACCAAGTTTCGGTCCGATTCGTTTCATGGTTTGGCCACCAGGGGGCCAAACGTTAAAAGTGAAAATATGCAATATCTCCCTTAATAGTAGTCGGGAAATTTTGAAAAAAATATGGTAGGTACTTCTAGCAAAGGTGCATCATATATCCTCCGGGTTTTTGATTTGACCTCCTTTTCAAGGTCACAGAGGTCAAATGGTGTAAATTGGCCGTTAGGATGTAACGATGGCACGTTTCTAAACTGCAATGACTATTGATACCAAATTTGGTACACATTTACCCCTTAGTCAGGTGATCTCAGGGACCGAAGTTTGGTCCAATATGATTCACCACTTGACCACCAGGGGGCAAAATCCAAAAACCTTAAAAATGTGATTATTCCTTAACTTCTTGCCCGATTGCCACCAATTTGATATCATGGGTACATCTAACCACCATACAGTATATGTCACCCAGGTTTTTAATTTGACCTTCTTGTCAAGGTCACAGAGGTCAAATGGCGTAAATTCGCCGTCAGGCCGTAACTATGGCACGTTTCTTAACTGCAATGACTATTGATCACAAATTAAGTACACATGTACCCCTTGGTCAGATGATCTCAGGTACCGAAGTTTGGTGCGATCTGATTTGCAGTTTGGCCTCCAGGGAGGGGGCCAAATCCTAAATTCTTCAAAATGCCATTATTCCTAGTAATGACTTGCCCGATTGGCACCAATTTTATATCATAGGTACATCTAATTCTAACAACCATTCAATGTGTCACCCGGGTCTTCTTTGATTTGACCTACTTTTCAAGGTCACAGAGGTCGAATGTTATGTAAATTGGCCATTTTGGGGAAATTGTAATTGCTTGGACCTACATCAAACCTAACACTACATGACACAATACCATGCTCTTTATCCATCTTTCCTCCACATGAGGTGAGCACAATGGCCCTGGCCATTTTTTATTGTAAAGCATTGTGACGTCAACACTGTCATTGACTGCATACACCAACACACTGAGGATTTAATCCTTTAATCTGGTAATCCGGGCTCAAACGAACATATGCATGTGCGTAAAGGGGGTGGAATGATAGTACCGGTACTGCAAATTAGAAAATTGTGTGTAGGTGCTGTTAAATGAACAGCCCCTATCAAGACACATTTTGAAAATTGCGGGAAGTTTTTACATCATCTTTTTTACGATCCACGAATTTTTTGAAGGTTTTCGTTTCGAAATTTTACCAATAATGGTGTTGCAAGTAACAGGGTATTTGTTGGTTGTTGTCGGTCGTACCCCGTGTTTGAAAAGGTGCCATTTTGTTAAGCTGTTGTTTATTGAACTATCCTTTGAGGGCTAGCGGATTTTAGTGAGTTTGATTGAACCCGATTTGTACTAAGTGTAATGTTAAATCTTTGAAATGGCGTTCAAACTGAAATGTGGAATTCGATCCAAGTGTGTGAAAGCTTTGTGCTAACGAGGTTGATGTCTTTAGACTTGATTTGTGTTATCATCCGAATTCTGTGAATATTTTCGACGTTGTGTTACTGGTATTGAAATCTACCCGGGATCTCAATATTGCAGTTGAATTATTCTGTTGAAACCAAAATGAACTCAACCAGATTTTTGTTGGTAAAACAGTTTAAAAAGTTTGTGTTAAAAAATAACTGGTTGACTAATTAATTCCAGAGATTTGGACCAACTCAATTTGGTTTCTTCAGGGGTTAGCTATAACTGAACAAGTGACACTTCACTCCTTCTATGCACTGAATGATATCAGGCTTGCACCCCTCCGGTTTCGAATGTGTGATCCCAAACTGTGTATAGTTGCATGCAGGTTGGCTTGTCCAACTATTGGATATGGGGGTTAATGGACCAGTAGTTCTGGCCCTATCTAGGCAGCATGTTTATTTTGGCGGTTCTATGGTGTGTCTCTACCTGGCGGGAAACTTTAACCGCATTTCCATGAAATGGAATGATTATTGTTTTTGATACAAGTTGTTTTTATTAAAGTTAAAAATTCTTCTCAATCCCGAGTTTGGAATTCTTTTAAAAAGATATTTCTAACTGTTATTTAGAATCTAAAATCAGTGATAAAATTGTGTGCTTTTCAAATTTCGCTTGTTGGAGCCACACTATTTTGAGCCTGCCCTATTTGAGTGATTTCATTGCGTTCTCTCAGAGTGTATATTTCAGTAATAAAATGTAAATAGAAGGTCCTTATTTTTATTCGAGAGTCTCAGCGTAGATGTCTGATATGGTTTATAGATTGATGGTATCGGACTGTGTAGAACAATGAAAATTTGTCCACGTTGCAAAGAATTATCGAGGTTTGTTTGGACTTCTGTTCTCAACTCAGACCTTTCTCTTTCTTTTTGCATTTGTGCTAGTGAGCTTTTGGTGCATCCTGCCTAAGCTCACAAGCATTTTATTTGATCGGAAGATTGGATTACAAAATTGATTACAATTCCAACAACAGGTCTGCCCATGCAATACGGTGGCCATGACCATTGAGCCCAGCCTGGGGGAGGTGTCCTAGATTGCTGTCAGAAACAACCTATTGCCTCAAGGAACTTTAGGATCATAACCATCTTTATCATGTTTGTGGAGATGAAGAGCAGCTGTTAAGAACAATTTGATTCATCAACAGATTGGGCGTGAGTCTAGCAAACGCTTAGAAAAAGACTTCAAATCACGCAGTGCTGTCTCTCTGGGAAAGGATTGAGAACAGAAGTTCATAAGTGTTGGATAGGTTGATAATGAATTGTGTGAATCGAGTGAATTGTTTTGTTAACAAGTAGTGATAGCAGTAAATATTTAGGTTATATTTAAAACGAATTGTAGTCTGGATTGTAGACGCATTCCACTGCTCTTAGAGTAAGAGTGGTAAGCTATCGAGTGCTAGAAGTTAGCTTCACAGTAGGCAATTTGATACAACTGTTATAGTGATGAATTTCCTTTTCGAATTGGTCTCGACTTTCCGTGCATGTAGAATAGTTGTAGAGTGGAAATGATTTCAATTGGTTTCCGAGTGAATTCATACTTGCATGTTCCATGTTCACAGCTCCACACACTGAAACATAGTTGTTATCGTAATGATGATTGAGTCTTCGAGAGTCTGGCTTATTAACTCGACTCGCATGTAGTCATTCAAGTCAATGCTGTAAGATCTTGGTTGGTATCACTCGTATTCCTGTTTCCCATTGACTATTTTCAGCAGGAGTACTGTCATAATTCCTATTTCTGATAGGTTCAGCAACGCTTTCCTCTAAACTGTGAAATCTACCACACTTTTAGCCCCATGCTTAATATACTAGTGAATGTCATCAGTCCACAATATGAAGGAGGTCTCAATTTGATACTGACCTGCAACTCGAGAAGAGGTTTTCTGTCCCCTGGCTTTGCTCTTGCACCTGTTAACCTCTTATTCACCCCCAATGCTTGGATGCATATATTGGGCTTGCCTACCCCTGCAAGGCAGAATGTAAGGTAAGGTGGTACAATTGTAACCCTGGTTCAGTTGTAGCCTCTGTATACCATAATGTGTACTGCCAGTTCTTTTCGGCACTGAAGGTGCTAGAATTGTACCACTTTACCTTACATCTTCTGAACTGAAGGTGTTTTTAGCTCACCTCTTAGCAGAGGTGAGCTTATCCCATACCGTGGCGTCCGTCGTCCGTCGTCGTCGTCGTCGTCGTCGTCGTCGTCGTCGTCGTCCGTCGTCCGTTAGCAGGGCACGTTTCGTAACTGTTAGAGCTATTGAGTTGAAACTCGGTACACATGTACCCTTATGTAATGACACCTTGGAGACCAAGTTTCGGTCCGATTCGTTTCATGGTTTGGCCACCAGGGGGCCAAACGTTAAAAGTGAAAATATGCAATATCTCCCTTAATAGTAGTCGGGAAATTTTGAAAAAAATATGGTAGGTACTTCTAGCAAAGGTGCATCATATATCCTCCGGGTTTTTGATTTGACCTCCTTTTCAAGGTCACAGAGGTCAAATGGTGTAAATTGGCCGTTAGGATGTAACGATGGCACGTTTCTAAACTGCAATGACTATTGATACCAAATTTGGTACACATTTACCCCTTAGTCAGGTGATCTCAGGGACCGAAGTTTGGTCCAATATGATTCACCATTTGACCACCAGGGGGCAAAATCCAAAAACCTTAAAAATGTGATTATTCCTTAACTTCTTGCCCGATTGCCACCAATTTGATATCATGGGTACATCTAACCACCATACAGTATATGTCACACAGGTTTTTAATTTGACCTTCTTGTCAAGGTCACAGAGGTCAAATGGCGTAAATTCGCCGTCAGGCCGTAACTATGGCACGTTTCTTAACTGCAATGACTATTGATCACAAATTAAGTACACATGTACCCCTTGGTCAGGTGATCTCAGGTACCGAAGTTTGGTGCGATCTGATTTGCCGTTTGGCCTCCAGGGAGGGGGCCAAATCCTAAATTCTTCAAAATGCCATTATTCCTAGTAATGACTTGCCCGATTGTCACCAATTTTATATCATAGGTACATCTAATTCTAACAACCATTCAATGTGTCACCCGGGTCTTCTTTGATTTGACCTACTTTTCAAGGTCACAGAGGTCGAATGTACTGTAAATTGGCCATTTTGGGGAAATTGTAATTGCTTGGACCTACATCAAACCTAACACTACATGACACAATACCATGCTCTTTATCCATCTTTCCTCCACATGAGGTGAGCACAATGGCCCTGGCCATTTCATTTTCCATTTCCATTTCCCCTCGGGATTTGTTTCCCTATAGAATGTTGCAACTGGGTTGGTGGGACCAAATCACTCAACTAAATGGTCAAAGATGGGTCATTGTAGATTTCATAATGTTATGTTCTCAAGTCGAATGCAAACCTTATAGTGAGCTGTGCAGAGCTGGTGGTGCTACAAGGCCAGTTCCCCGGATGTCCTTGTATCAATCATGTCGTTTGAGAAAAACTGTGAGTTCATGAGCCTGTCCCATGGAAGTCCTGTACACTACTCTATATATTTCCCGGTACAATGTACTGGAATAATGACAATGTACAAACAAAAGAGAGCCTGCAAGTAGTGACTGTCGGTTACCTCCGGCACCGCCATTTTTTTACGCTCTTAGAGAGCTACAATGCTTGATTGAACGTGAAGACCTCTGGTGACGTGAGGCAACGGACAGTCGCCACCTGGGGAGCCTGGATGCTCCAAATGATAGCTTTGCGACTTACAGAGAATTCTGTCTCTACTTGTTTATTATCCCAGTTTGATATGTAACTATTTGACACTGTTCTGTTCGGAACTAACCAGGTTTGAAAGTTATCCAAGATTTTATCCTCGACAGTGTTATACGGAAAGTTCATGCAAACGACTTGATTCTGTCTGAAGTTTAGACTCTGTAGTGTATGATTCATTGGAAAGCTTGGGTGACTTCATAAAGCCACAAGTGGTCTCTTTTCTTTATGGAAGTGGCTCTTGGACGACCCCTCATGACATTGGACATTGTAATCCTGAATGTGGTGAATATGAGCTAAATTACAGTGCGGATTGAGAAGTTCTGGTAAATATTTGTGTCGTTCACTTTGAATATTGCGGAGTTGAGGTCAGTTGATCGTTGTATAGGATTTTGTGAACTATTGCACAATAAATTAAAGAGAAGAATATTTAAACTTTGTATAGTTTGTTGAATCAGAAGCTAAGTAAGATTGAATAAATAGAAAAAGATTTTTACTTCACATATTAAAATATTTATTATGTCCTTCATTTCTTCTTTACCAGTACACTATCCTGATGTCGGACAGGAGAACCCAGGTGAAAAGAGGCCACTCATATCACATCTCCGTGGCAATTAGACATGGCAGCCGGTCTGGAGCCAGCCTAAAACCATGTATAGATTGGTCATTAATGCAGGGTAGAGAACCCCGAAGCACAATTTTTCTGTAAAGTTCATGATCCAATCCTTGTTGATGGTCACTTCACAGTTGCTTCCATCAAGGGAAAATGGTTCCATAGCAGTTATTTTAACCTGATTATTACATTGTCCGTGGTATAAATCCAAACTAGTTCAATTTTTGAGAGCAATGAACATATCAACACAGCACCATGACCTCGGTGTTCGTTGTTGGTTGAGTGTCGTCATACAACTGCATTCTTCTTCATGAAATGGTGACCCTTCTGAAAAAGATTTTAAAGAAATTATTTACACTACCAAACGACTAAATTGGGCATGTCAGATGTGGACAGAAAGTTATTCTCCATCAGTAGTTCTTGTACAGAGATTGTGAAAGAAAAGTGTTAACAATTGAGTTTGTGATAAAGATGGAGCCCACCTTGCTCAAGGATAGATCACAGGCACATGAAGAGGACAGATAGATGAGACAGCTAAATTGTACCTCTAAAAGGAATGTTTTCTTTTCTTCATCTTTCTCGTGCTGATTGGTTCGGAACTCTTGCTTGATTCTCCGAATATAATACTCCTTATCAGTGAACTTGAGACTGTCGCCTTTCCTGAGGAGAGAGCGGTAAAGACCGAGGACAGCCGTTTTGCTCCACGTGGACATCTTCGACAGAGCTATGTTACTGTGGTAAAGGGACTACTTCCTGGTCAACTGTCTGAAACAGCAATACAGAGGTATGCAGTTGCAGAACAATATCTAGCCATCTTAAAACGAACATATTTCAAATATCAGAATCGAATTTCTTTGGCACATCCTGTAAAAAACATCAGTAATTTTTACCTCGGAGGCTTCCCATAGAAAAAAATAAAACCTTGATTATTTTAGCTTTTAGGGGTAGATAACGGCCATTAATCGATATTTGAATATTGAAAGACCATTACGCATCAATGACATTGTGTTTCATTGCCAGAAATGCGAGAAATATAGATTTTTATGGAACCTAACCTTTTTTCATTAGAAAGCCCTTTAAATTTGATAGAGGGCGCTCAAGCAGAGAAAATCACGAGAACGACGGAACGCGACCACTGACAAGATGGCAAGCGATCCAAAATACGCTCAGTTACCTGGCATTGTAAGTGCAAAATTGCTCTCTTAGCCATAATTGATTTCCCTTGAAATCGGCACACAAGAAAAGTAGACTATGCTCCTTTTGGGGGACCAAAGTTTGTGCGGTTGGATGGTTTCATTTTGTAGTAAACACATGAAAAAGAAGCATCGATTTGTGACAGCTGTGCAGTGCTTGTGTACATTTTGGATAAAAACTGAATTTCGACAGGTCCCCAAATAAAAAGGGGTGGGGTGGGGTGGGGTGGGGTGGTGGGCTGTCAGACTGCTTACACCGGGTCTAATGTCAGCAAATACCACCCATTGATCAAAGTTGAATCCGTCAACCAGTGTGTATGTATGTATAGGGCCTACATGATGTATTGTAAGAAACAATACTTTGAATTGTTCGTGGAGAAGAAAATTGTTGGCGATAGGCCTACGTCGATAGGAAACAAGACATTGATTTTGTCACGATCTGTGTTAATTGTGTTAGTGCCTAGGCCTAATGAGCTGTTTGTGTGTTTAAACTAGCTAGCTGACTGATATTGTCTCCTAAATATCCATAATGACAATTATTGACATTACTGCAATAAGTTGTTTTTTCCATTCAGCCATTTTATTCATGACAAAATTGTATGTTTTTCAGGCAAGAGATCAGCCAGATGTCTATGAAAGTGGCGACCTACCTGAGTCCGATCAGTCTAAAACACCAGTAAGTATGAAATAGGCCACACCAATATTCAATCCCACTAACCAGTTCAACGACTACAGGATTATTGTTTTGCCAGCTGACATGATAAAAAAATTGGTTGTTCTGCAAAACTTACTCTAGATATGTTGATGTTGTGCCTGGACCTGATATATGACTGATCAGGTCTTTCATTGGGATGACACTCTAACAAATAAACAGAGAAACTTTCCTTTTTTTCAGGAGGAACTTGACAGCGAAAGTGTCGAAAAGATCCCCATCAATGTTGGCGAATCATTCACAAAATTCAAAGGCAAGCAGCTGGATTCCTCAGGTCTCGACTTCTCCGACAAAATCTCGAGATCTCGTCGGACAGGATACGTGGTCCAGTCCGAGTACGAGATTGTTGGTGAGAGGGAGGCGGAGACACCACTCCAGAAATATCAGAGGATCCAGCATGAGATCAGGGAGCTGGCAGACGAAGTCAACAAACTAAAGGTGAGCATGTGGCCTAAAGTAAAGTTCTACTTCCCTAACTTGAATTCCAGTGTCATCCCTGACTGTTTTGCAGGCGTCGGGCTGATTCAGCGAGTTCTGGGGTACGTACAATAAACTCTGTGGCATCGCTGGTCCTTTTGAACCAAATATTCTGAAAAACCAAAGAAAGTCTGCTTGAGAAAGATGTGTGTCTGTGTGGTTGTGAGAGGGGATTGGGACTTTCTTTATGTCATTTCATTTCCGTTTCATATTCTGTTTGCAGGATGGTATGAAAGACACTTCCAAGGATGAAATCTCTCCCGTCCAGCTTGCCCAGCAGACGGAGTTCCTTCATCACCAGTTGGCTGATCTGCATCTGGAGAGCATCCTGGGTTCTGAAGCCAAGGTTGACCTTGCTGACCCACAAGGGGCGCTACAAAAGTAAGCAGTCCAAAGATTATTTTGCAGTTCAATACACCTTTTGTCCTCCGTCAGTCGGAAAAATTGGCCATAATCTGCAAGAACACATTTTGGTAAACCTTGTGGGGTCGCCCCCCCCCCCCAGCTATGGTCCCTCATTAAATAAAATTCTTGGTAATCATTTCAGGAGACTTCTCAACCAGATTGAGATGTTCAAGCAGATGTCAATGCGAGCGAAAAGTCCTGGTAAAGGCAAGTCTCCCGAGAGACCAGCTGGTGGTGATCAGATCACTTATGAACTTTTCTACAAACCTGAGCAGGCAAAGTTTGCCAACACTGCAAGGGTAGGTCTTTTATAAACAAACTTTCTCGACTTCGAACAAATTTCTTTAAACAGTATGACACGCAGAAAGAGCTTGTGGTTTATGGTTCTCCTTAAAACTGGACCTTACTCAAAGAAATATATCAAGTTGTCAATGTAAACAGTGATGACTAGTCAAATAAATTGATTGATTCAATTTGTATTGCAGATGGCAGATTTAGAGCAGAGACTTGAACGCCTGGAGGCAGTCATTGGACAGAATCCTGAGAAACTATCATCACTAACGAAGGATGCTGCCAACAAGAGTTTAGTGGTAAGTTTTCTGCAAAGCAAATTTTAGGAGTTCGCATGGAGACTTCCTAATAGATGTTATTCAGTTGACTGCGGTTTTCTACAATATCAGTTGCTGCAATGACATATACACCTATCCGAACCCCCAAGAACCTTGAATTACAAGAAGAAAATTAAACGCGATATTTGTTTTCAGGGTGCTGTCGTTAGCCTTACTGCCAAGACGAGCTTATTCGACCCTGATCAGTTGGATCAGATCGAAGGTCGGATGGTTGGCTTGTTACAGAAACTCAACTCCATTGCCGAGAAGAAGGATGTGGTGGAGGACTGTGATAAACAGACTAAGGTAACCATTGCTTTAAAATGCTTCTCTGATTATTAGACAAAATATTCCATAATGTCATTTCCCTTTGGTTGAATTGTTAGTGCGCATGTCTGCCAGACGACAGTCTCTTCAGACTGTTGTTGTATATGGAAATCAGTAGTTGATTTTAATTCTTTAGGTCAAGTTGCCAGTCATGCTAGTGATTGACATTTTCAGCCATTTCATTCCAAGGAAGATTCTTACATGTTTGGCTATCATTTGCTTGATTTCAGATCACTGCCCTGTATGATGTTGTAAAGAAATGGGAGAGTATAGCTGGATCTGTACCTCATATCCTAGACAGATTAGTCGCACTCAAGGAACTCCATGAACAGGGTAGGTGTATCTTAAAGTGTAGCTCACTAAGAGTTTATCAATAGATTCATTGATAAAGAGGGAAGGTGGTAGTCTAATATTGTGCCCATTTTACCAGTGGGCTTATTTGACTTAATTTGCGCCTATTGGTCCTTATCTTTTTAAACATTTACCTATTTAGTTTTGGGGTCATCTTAAGTCTGTATGTTTGCTTGCAGCCCTGCAGTTTAGCCAGGCCTTGACACATCTTGACACTTCACAGCAACAGATTGACACCAGCCTCAAGAGTCATGGCGACATGTTGAAACAGGTAAATAGAACAAATAATAAGTTTAATTCGTGTACGGAGAAATTAAGCAAATGGTGTGACGTATCCGATGGACATCACCTGCATGTATCACCTCAAAATTGGGGTTCACCACGTGTCCTGAAACTACAAGAGGCGATCTCAGTACTTTGTGACGTCATCAGAGGGATGATTGAATGATAGGACATCAGTAATGTAACAAAAAAGGCAGGGGGCGAACTTCTAAACTTGAAACCAACTAACTTTTTCTCCCCCTCTTCCAGCTGCAGAGCAACTTCCAGGAGAATATGACCACAATCCAAGGGAATTGTTCAAGTCTCGATCAGCGGCTGAAGGTCGTCAAGAAATAAACATCCTGGCCACAAACTTAATATAAAAGACTTTCACAACAACTGGGACTGGACCTTTCAAACATGCTGCTTATAGTGGTGCATTTAACTTTGACTGTAATAGATGATATTCCTCCGTAGGAGTGCAGCACCTGATAAGGTTGAGCAACTTTATGTGCATGATGTTGTGCACCCGCATTCAGAACCTCTGACGAATGGAACTGCCACCTCTGCTTGTAGTTTTGACCTAGTCACTTTACTCTAGATGTAGTCACAACAAGTGTGTGACGTTGCTTTGGCAGCGTGTTGTACCCAGAGGCCGTTACCTTGACTACTTCTGGTGTTGTTTCCATTGTCTCTATAGCAAGTTCCCTGGTACAAACAGTGGGAACGTCCAGTAGGCCCAAAAGGGTTTATTTTGTGTGTGGCGTCAAAAGGTCACAAGAGAACAAGGAAAAACTCCACAAGTGAACAGTCTATGGGAGCAGCCTCAATTCATTTGGAGGTCACAGTGACGTATATGCCTTTCTCTTTGGTTTATGGGCTACAGTTTGAAGGGTAATGTACATCATGTACATTTTGTACATGCTTATTTATTTATATGGATAATAATATGTGACATTTACTTATGATAATCCATGTCTGATATATATTATCAATTTGAGAATATTGAGGTATGTTTAGAAATGGAATATTGATGTACTTTTAATCATGACTATGTAATAAAATGGGTATATTAATGGTTTCTGCATGTAAGGATATAAGCATAAATCATGCACACAAACATGACAGACTTCTGTATTCTCCTTGGGCAATATATGGCTCAGACACCCTGAGAATTCAGAAGATATGCCATCATGTTTCCAGGTGGTGTCATGATGTTATTCACTGATATTTGAAGATGTTTTGAATGATGTGATATTTGCTGATGATGAACAGTGGTGCTCTGTTGACCATGGCAATGTTCCATGTGTGAAATACCAAAAGAAGTGAAAGGATGATGACATTATGTGTGACGGTCTGGTGCCCATGGCCACGGTCCTGTAACATGGGGTTATTTTGTATTGGAATATTGACCTTGCAAGCAGAGATCTTGTTGTTAGTATCATTGATGGGTTTCCCTACCCTTTGCTTAATGTATGCACTTTGATAATACCTTGGAAAATGGATGTATGAAAATTTATTTCTTTGCTTCATCTGCTGTATTGTTCTTTGTTCACATAGACCACATCCGGACCCTCAGTCAAGTTTTGGGCTTCACTGGGCAGATGTATTGTTTATTTGTTCATATAGACCACATCCTGACCTTCAGTCAAGTTTTGGGCTTCACTGGGCAGATGTATTGTTTATTTGTTCACATAGACCACATCCTGACCTTCAGTCAAGTTTTGGGCTTCACTGGGCAGATGTACTGTTTATTTGTTCATATAGACCACATCCTGACCTTCAGTCAAGTTTTGGGCTTCACTGGGCAGATGTATTGTTTATTTGTTCACATAGACCACATCCTGACCTTCAGTCAAGTTTTGGGCTTCACTGGGCAGATGTATTGTTTATTTGTTCACATAGACCACATCCGGACCCTCATTCAAGTTTTGGGCTTCACTGGGCAGATGTATTGTTTATTTGTTCACATAGACCACATCCTGACCCTCAGTCAAGTTTTGGGCTTCACTGGGCAGATGTGTTGATTATTTGTTCACATAGACAACATCCTGACCCCCAGTCAAGTTTTGGGCTTCACTGGGCAGATGTATTGTTTATTTGTTCACATAGACAACATCCTGACCCTCAGTCAAGTTTTGGGCTTCACTGGGCAGATGTATTGATTATTTGTTCACATAGACAACATCCTGACCCTCAGTCAAGTTTTGGGCTTCACTAGGCAGATGTATTGTTTATTTGTTCACATAGACCACATCCTGACCCTCAGTCAAGTTTTGGGCTTCACTGGGCAGATGTATTGATTATTTGTTCACATAGACAACATCCTGACCCTCAGTCAAGTTTTGGGCTTCACTGGGCAGATGTATTGTTTATTTGTTCACATAGACCACATCCTGACCCTCAGTCAAGTTTTGGGCTTCACTGGGCAGATGTATTGTTTATTTGTTCACATAGACCACATCCTGACCCCCAGTCAAGTTTTGGGCTTCACTGGGCAGATGTATTGTTTATTTGTTCACATAGACCACATCCTGACCCTCAGTCAAGTTTTGGGCTTCACTAGGCAGATGTATTGTTTATTTGTTAACATAGACCACATCATGACCCCCAGTCAAGTTTTGGGGTTTTGGGCTTCACTGGGCAGATGTATTGATTATTTGTTCACATAGACAACATCCGGACCCTCAGTCAAGTTTGGACATTACTACGCCACCTCGTCGTTATATCAGCACTTGATGAAAACTGCAGCATCAACTTTTGTTCTTTCGTTGCGAGGGATCACTGCCGTTTTATCTTTGTGTCATTGAGCAAGACACTCCACCCGAAATTGCTTTATCCTTCAAATGAGATGTAAAACCAAGGCTCCTTGTACCTGATGTCTTTGCAAGGACAAGTGGAAGTCTTAAGACCCCACCAAGAGAGATACATTTGGATGCACTCTTTATTCCGGTCGAAGACGGAGTCACACTTGTGACTTGGCGGTGGGGACAATGCTATCAGTCGTTGCCAGATTTGAGGGGAACAATGGCCATTGCGGACAATGGTGAAACTGTAGACAGTCTTCAGTAGAACAGATTGAACTTTCAAGTACTGTTAGTTCAATGCATAACATCTAGTATGTATAAAGACCATGTACACACTTGATAACATGATCCCTGAGAAGGCAATAACAAAAACTTTGAAGGAAACAGTCAAATGAATTTTTAGAAAAGTTACTTTTATTTCCCTAGAAAAATACTGTTTTACAAAACAGGAGGCGAAGACATGCTTATCTTACTTTGCTTTCTCCAAAACCAAAGGATTACATGCACATATCACTGTTACCAATAACTAAGACTTATTTTTGCTGCAGCACACAGCACCTTTAACAGCTGTGACAAAGTGCAACTAAGCAATTGTACCTCCTGATCATATCAAGAACTGAAAGAAATGCTCAGTTGAAATAACGAAGTAGTTGTTTACAGAAATTATTTACATAAATATATATATATGCAAGCAAAGCTTGGGTTCTCCCTGTAATCAAACGTTGGCCCTATTGCCTGGTAGCCAACAGTGTAAACCACTTGGCCATGAGTTTCCATACATGTAGCACTCGAAAATAAAACTAAACAAAATGGAACGACATCATAGTCATCCCTTGAAATCCACAACCTACATGTAGCTAATAACACCAGATTTCGAATGTAAACCAGTCAATTTCATGTAAAGTACCACCACACGTGGAAAGCAATCTTTGGCGTAAACAGGGCAGTCAGTAACGCTGCGATGAGGTTGACGCTATCGTTGTCAAGGATGGCGGCTCCTGAAATGTACTCGACATCCTTCCCTGGGGAATGTGAAATGCAATTTCTCTCTTTGTCATAACCTGAAGAGGTAAAAGTAGACACTATCAACATATTTTTTGTTTTTAAATTTCTGAACGAAAGTAATGCTGGTACTGTACAGTCAAATTCAAAAAGCTGTCGTTGATCTGAACTTGGAGGTGTCATGCTTGAGAGTATTCCCAATTTTAGGACCTTCCATGTGTAAAAAATGGTAAAAACGCACAGACCTACTAAAATGACCACTTGAATTCTTGCCACCTTCCCTCTTAGATGCGTTTGTACTTTTGAAAAGGACGCTTTTAAATTCACAATATTTACCTGAGTATTGTAGTGTTGCACCAAGTAACGAGTCAATTGTTGAGCCGAGAATCCCGGCAAACATTCCCACCAAAATGACCGGCCATTGCTCCGGGCTCATAGACAAGACGGTGGGACTCATAATGAACACCATCATCAAATAATAAGCCAGGCCCACAAGTAATCCTCCGAGTGCACTGCTAAGGCAGCCCCAGAAGGAGATTCCTCCATTTGTTCCTGAAATTAAAGACAGCGAATTAACATCAATTAACATAATCGGGAAGTATTTTTTGAGGCAATATTTTCAGATAATGAAGGATAAATGAATTCAAGTGTTTATATGGAATTATGTCGCCACTCAGACTTAAGTTTCGTCTCACAAGTGGTACGGTAGTGCAAGTATTTTATAGTGAGTGGTAATGCAATTTTTTATTGGGTCTTAGTAAGTAGTACTGGTAGCGCCAGATTCATTAGGATGTTATTTAAAACTTAACATCTAATCAAGTGGTAGATGTGATCATCAAAACATACCTCTTGGCACTTTTTTCAAAGTGGTAATAAGTCTTGGGTTGCCCTTCCCAAGTGCTGAACCAAACTCGGATGAAAATGTATCGCCGCAGCTGCACGCCAGGGCACCCAGTACCGCCATCGACAGCCAGGAGGCGTTGTATTTTTTTGAGAAGTCTATGGCTGTCTCGCTTGGTCCGTTATCGAGGAGGTAGATGACAGCGAGTTGAGCGGCCGTTCCGCCGTTGCAGAGCACTTGGATCCAGTTCCTCTCGCCACCTACAGAACAAAGAGAATCAGAAGAATAAGACAAACAGTAACTCCTTGATGCCGCGACATAATTTTCGTTGCGATTGCGGTACCATCAGAGATAGCTGCAGGTTTTTTGCAACAAAAATGTTTGCAATATCACAGTTGTGAACTTGAGTAAAAGCAAAGAGCCAAGTACTGGACATAATTGTACTTTCATTTTTGGAACATGAACAATAAGTTTGTTTATGAATCAGAAATGAAAAAATTAGAGCACACATATACTTCTAAAACTTGAAACATTCCTAAAAAGGCCTACAGACACTAACACTTGATACTTATCATAGCCAATTAAGATAATTGGCCGGTTCCAGACCGATTCAACAGAAATCAGGACATGTATATATGTTTTTGAGTGTTTTCGAAGTTCTTTACTGTCATTCACAACAGTAATTTGGCTGTGAACTCCCAATTAGAGTGAATTTCCTTCAAATTTTGCACTGTTGGCTCCAAAGCAAACTTATTACTGGGTAACTGATATATGGAGTGATAGGCATGATGAAAAGTGCCTCGAGTTAGCTGCTGGCACTGTGGCAGCTTCTGCATCTGAAATCGTCTAATATTTTTGGTTTTTTGGGGGCCTAAAGTAATTTCTGTACCTTCTTTGAAATCATCTTCAAATCCCTTCTTTCTCTTGCTCCTGAACTTAGTAGCTTTAGACCCGAGGACAAAGAATGCCAGCAGTGAGGCGAAGAAACAGGCATTGCTGATGGTCAGTATGAACCCGACAAGCAGACCTGCAAGACAATGTTTGTGGTATTTAAAGGGCTATGCCATTCGTGTTCATTGTAAAGTAGAACATCTCTATTAAGGAAACTCTCGGGACTGACAACTCCTGTCCTTAATAGCGAGGTGTTCCAGTTCAAATTCAAGTTCATACCAGAATAGGCATGGTGTTTTCCAAATGCGTACCAGCTATAGCTCCTGATGCATCCAGACTCTTTCTGGCGAGCCCCCATTTTGCCACCAAGATTGGGATGAGAATGGACAGCAGACATCGCCATGGCGTCACTGGTTCACTTTCAAATCCTAGAAATAGAAAAATAAACTTTTGTAAAACCTGTCTCCTTTAGCCTGGTACTTGTCTTCGCATTGACTTTCCCAAGCAATGAACTTCCCCAGGCAGGTAGCGATTGTAGGCTACATCAAGGACAGCGGCTTTTTTTCGGTCCCCTGGTATGCTACCAGCGACCCACAACTAAGATCACCGATTTGAGATTCAAAAATGTCTCGTAACGTCATATACAGGCGCGACGGAACCGACGGTCAACACCTGAAACCACAGCATCGTCTTTGTTGACCGTTTACATGTTTCCATCACACCACATCTGCTGCCAGCATCACGCCTTTCAATCTGGTATCAATCCCAGTAGTTTCAGATGCAGTTCAGATAGGTTGGGCAAAGCTAAAAGCCAAATGTCGTGCAAGTGCTTGTGATTGATGATGATGGGTAATTTGACACTTTGACTTTCTTTTCCCCTTGATTTCTGATTTTTCTTGAGTTGTCATGCAAAAGTACCTTCTGGGCGTCCATAGATACCGATGAGGATGTCTAAGAGCCAAAATGAGAGCGAAATTGGGATGAAAACAGCAAGAGAACAGACTAAAAACATTGCCTGTATCTCATCCATGGACAAGTTTCCAGGAAATTTGGTTTATTCAAGCGCCGTTAGAGGGCGTTAATTTCTAGGAAAAAAATGGTGGAATCTAAAAATAAGCCCACGTGTTGAAAACATTAAACTTGCGTTTTCACCATCAACGAAGTTATTTTATTGATTAGAATTTTGGTTTGTATCATTCTGCTGATATGCTCCTAATGTAGAAGTAATAAATTATGTCTTGTAAGATTGTGGTTCTCTCGATTTTGTCGTGTGAAGTTTCTCACGTGTAGCTCCCCGTGTAAAATGTACAGGGGTGTTGTACAGGGTGTCGCCAAAGAAAAAATTGAAACATTCAATGACAGAAGGTGGATTCTGTGCTTTGGGATTATGATATGCACAGTGTTGAATTGCAAGTTGCAGAGTTTTTTTGTTTTAATATCAGGGCTCTCAGCGACCAAGTTGAAGTTTGAAACTTCCGGCCTAGAGAGTTGGGCAATATCTATTAGGCCTACTAGTGTTATATAATTATTCAATCAACTATCTCGAAGAACATCGTTTTGGCACTGACCATTCATCTGCTCATGTGTTTCACTTGGAACAAAGGGTCACAGTGGCTTATGGCATTGTCCGAAGTCTGCTACCTGAGTATTTGTTAAATTTTTATCTCTTTGAATATTTTCGTCACAGACAAGATGGTCAAGAGTAGGAAAAAGAAGAATGAGAAGAAAGACTTCCAAAAAGTCAAGTTCAAGGTTGGGAAGAAGCTACCACAGGCAGACAATGTGACCAACGTCAGCTTCCAGTCGAAGGGTATTCGCATCAAGGAGCAACTGAAGGCAGACTCTGCGCAACCTAGCAACAAGCGCAAACAAAACATAAATGTGAGTTCAAGTTGTTGAAATTAAATCATTAAAATTTGAATTTTCTTTGCGTGCTTAATTACTGGTTGGAATAATGTCGGGGCTGGATTAAACTGTAATACTGTGGATATGGCCACTGTGCTTTCCCGTGCGTTGTGTCACTTCAAACTTAAAGCCATCACTGACTTGCCCCTTGTATGGTAGAAATTTAATCAGTTGGCCTCAGTGCTCCAGACAAATGCAAGGCAGCCAAGGCCCCCTCTACCTCAAATTCTAGCCCTGTCATGTGGAGCATAGGTCATCAGTACTCATCCTCTGAAGTTTTTGTGCTGCTCCGTTTTCCTCCATGACAGCAGCAAGGACTTCACCTCACTTTCTCTGGAGGATTTTAAATATTTGCTCACTAAGATTATTTGTTTTGTGATTCTGTTCTTCATCTCCTATTTGTTGTTGTTCCAGGACCTTCTTTCTCAAACACGGCACTACAACACGACTGTCCGACATGACTCCCTGACGGGGCTGAAAGAACTGATCATAATGCACCCAGAAGTCGGCAGAGAAAATCTTTCAACGATCATCGAAAGAGTATCTGCGCTATTCGTAGACAAAGATGGCGTCATTCGTCAGACAGTGTTGAAATTGTTGAATGTGTTATTCCCAAAGACAACAGCCAGTTCGCTTGCTCCATTCTTTTCCGTGATAAACGCTCACCTCTGCTGTGCAATGACGCATATTGATGAGCAAATCCAAGCGGATTCCTTAAACGTAGTTGACATTTTGTTGAAATTCTACCCTAGCGTCCTGATAGACCATTGTAGCCAGCTTCTTCCAAATTTCATCAACCTCATCTCGAAGCAGACGCAAAAGCAAACGAAATCTGGATCAGCAGGACCAAGGAGATTGTCAATTAATCCCAACACCAAGGTTCATGCACAGAAGTGGCGGGTGAAGGTTTTAGACCGCTTGTACAGCTTCTTACAAGCCCTTGCCAAGAGTGTTGAGGACAGGGACAAGGAAAACACAACGTTGGACACATCCGTAAAAATCAGCTGCGGAGGTCGTAACGTTTTTCACCAACCAAAAATTCCACTAAGTTACCCAATACCATTCTGCAATGGTTTTCGACTCCGACCGCAGCAAGGGATGAAAAAACTTCCCCAGCAGGATGTCCTGAACCAGCCAGAGCAGTTGAAAAACTTTGTCCTGACATTGATGCCGTTGTTGCTAGACTGTTGGGTCGAATGTTCACCAGCTCAGTTGATAGCGAATGTCCCCGGTAACGCACCGGCTGCGGACACTTTGGCGGCCATGTTGAGCATCATCAAGGTCATACAGCTGCTGTGGCAGTGTGTGGAGGGACTCTCCTCAGATCATGAAGAAATAAGTGTAAGTTTTTGGTTCCTCTTACAAAAATTATGGCAAAAGTTTCATTGTCTTATCTTGTTCTAAATTAGACGTGGAATGTAGGCTTAGCTTGTCATGGAAACAACAACTTTGGGCCACTCATTTTCTGCAGGACCATTCAGTGCAGGATAAGAAGAAGGCAGAGGCCAATGAGTCAATTAGTGCCAAAACGTAGTGGCACATAAAAACGCTTAAGCTGCCTTGGAGGAGGAATACTTCTAGAGAGTAACGCCTCCATGATGCAGAATGAATGCTAAAGACGAAGATGGGAGTTAGCAGACCTGATTGACTATATGAATGGGATGAAGAGTTTGACTTGTCTTTGGTGCAAATACCATAGGTGGATTAAATTGCTTTATGTTTTCATGGAAGCATTTTAGTCATGTCTACTGTAGCAATAGTTTAAACTTTCTCGTGTTATATTTCAGCTGTCCTGGCTGACCAACACCTACATGAATGAGTTCGTCCACCATTTCATGGCCTATTTCCCTTATGCCGGTCAGGAGGTACTGACGAGGAATAAACGGTCAAAGAAAGTGGAAATCAAACAGGTAGTGTCACAGTTCTGTGTTAAATCTTGGCGTGACCATCAAATGCACCCCGCAAACGAGTGACTTTTATTGCTTCGACCTGGGATAATTATTAGTGATGAACTCTTAAAAGATCGCTTGTCTGACGGTGAAATTGTACTCACTGATTCTTGTCTCAGGTACTTGCCTTGACCACTGTAATCGAGAGATTTTCGATACCTGGATCATCCAAACAGTTAGATCTCTCGTCTCTAATGCTAATGGTATCTAGCTGGAGGAGTGTGCCCCAAATAACTGAAGCTTCTGTCATGCCAACAGAACTTGGAATTCGCTGTTGTCGTTGAATGCTTAGATAAGCGCTAATGGCATTTCGTACGTCTACGTATATCATTGTTTTAAAAAGGGTTTTTGTGTTCCACCAGGTGTCAGTGATGGGTTTGAACCTTCGCGTCAGTGAAATCATGGTTTACTTCCTCCAAGAGAAGCTGGTGGAAGTCCGGCACAACCACTGGGTTCACAATCTGATGGACTTTATCATCACTGCTGCGGAGGGCTCGAGACTACCTGCGGAGGAGGGTCAACTCTTATTGGAGATATTCAGGAGACTGGTTAAGGTGGAGTTTCCAGAGGGTAGGTGAAAGCAGAATTTTATAAAATGCAACTGTAAACTGATCTATTTTGCCAGCATGTTATTTTTGTCGGGGGGGGGGGGGGGGGGGGGGGTTTGCCGTGTCGAGGGTTTACCGTGCAACTTTTCCCATCTTCTCCCCTTATTTTAGGATCCAAGCTCCTGAGTGACCTTCTGGAAGCCGTTTGGTCCATGTACAGACGTAGCCACCATGCGTCCGTGGAGCGACGTAACTTCCTAACCCTCATTCTAGAGGATATCTTGCCCAGGAAACATTACCTAAGGTAGCGTTATTCTTCTTCCTCTTCACCATTTGCTCTGCCTCGCAGGTGTTATTTTCCAGTGAGTACTCCTCTTTCAAGGTGGGATGAGCATTTGAATATGCCTCTCAGTTAGGCACTGGTTGGGTTGTATGGCCTAGTGATGCTGTCTCTACGGCAAGAGATTGAGTGCATGCAAGCTACTCATGTTTCTCACATGGAAGTGTCGTTTGCTTGCCCTGACATAGAGACCAAATACAAGGAACCTCCGTTTTACGTCTCAGTTGAAGGACCAAGTTACATTGTGCAAATGCAATGTGGAGTTGAAATCCTCACAACAAAGGGTATGAGACAACTACCCCTGGACTTCTGACCCTGGACATTTGCCCCCAGAATTTGCCCCCAAACAAAGCCATAATTAAGTTGCCAAAGAGGTCTTAACCCAACTGACAACTTGAAATCTGAATATGTTTGTGTTTCAGCTATCCCATGATGCAAGAGTGGCTAGCCTCACTCCCAGAATTCCTCCTGACTTGTAGCCTTGACAATGACAACACAGTGAATCTGATCCTGGAGGCAATGGGGAAAGTCGCTGCTCAGAAACATGCTGACTTCAGCAGCAGCTTTGAGAAATATCTTCAAGGTATTCTTGGTGAGTAAGATTTATTTGAGGTAGCCGTGTTGGTTGATGAAGAATGCCCCTGTTCCTCTGTTGAGCAAAATCCCCATTCAGTGGTGTTAATCTTCACAACACCCTTATCAGGCCTGGCCTATACTCTATATCCTGACTATACACACTTTCTCAAGTATGCCATCACCTCTGCCTTCCCATGCCCTGTCCTTTAGCTTAGCAGCTGCCTCCAGTTGGTAATCAAGTTACAAAAAAATATCGATCAACAAAAAACTTGAGTACTGCATACTGGAGTTTCTGAGTATTGGCCGCTATTTTTAGCTCACCTCTTAGCAGAGGTGAGCTTATCCCATACCGTGGCGTCCGTCGTCCGTCGTCGTCGTCGTCGTCGTCGTCGTCCGTCGTCCGTTAGCAGGGCACGTTTCGTAACTGTTAGAGCTATTGAGTTGAAACTTGGTACACATGTACCCTTATGTAATGACACCTTGGAGACCAAGTTTTGGTCCGATTCGTTTCATGGTTTGGCCACCAGGGGGCCAAACGTTAAAAGTGAAAATATGCAATATCTCCCTTAATAGTAGTCGGGAAATTTTGAAAAAAATATGGTAGGTACTTCTAGCAAAGGTGCATCATATATCCTCCGGGTTTTTGATTTGACCTCCTTTTCAAGGTCACAGAGGTCAAATGGTGTAAATTGGCCGTTAGGATGTAACGATGGCACGTTTCTAAACTGCAATGACTATTGATCCCAAATTTGGTACACATTTACCCCTTAGTCAGGTAATCTCAGGGACCGAAGTTTGGTCCAATATGATTCACCACTTGACCACCAGGGGGCAAAATCCAAAAACCTTAAAAATGTGATTATTCCTTAACTTCTTGCCCGATTGCCACCAATTTGATATCATGGGTACATCTAACCACCATACAGTATATGTCACACAGGTTTTTAATTTGACCTTCTTGTCAAGGTCACAGAGGTCAAATGGCGTAAATTGGCCGTCAGGCCGTAACTATGGCACGTTTCTTATCTGCAATGACTATTGATCACAAATTAAGTACACATGTACCCCTTGGTCAGGTGGTCTCGGGTACCGAAGTTTGGTGCGATCTGATTTGCCGTTTGGCCTCCAGGGAGGGGGCCAAATCCTAAATTCTTCAAAATGCCATTATTCCTAGTATTACTTGCCCGATTGGCACCAATTTTATATCATAGGTACATCTAATTCTTACAACCATTCAATGTGTCACCCGGGTCTTCTTTGATTTGACCTACTTTTCAAGGTCACAGAGGTCGAATGTACTGTAAATTGGCCATTTTGGGGAAATTGTAATTGCTTGGACCTACATCAAACCTAACACTACATGACACAATACCATGCTCTTTATCCATCTTTCCTCCACATGAGGTGAGCACAATGGCCCTGGCCATTTCATTTATGATCAGGATATCGAGTATAGAACAGACGTTCAGATAAAACACCCCTCTTCTAGAACACCTCAAACAGTATTTTAGGCGTAATCTGCCGACGATCTGCTTACCTACTCAAGAGGTTATGCATGTCTTAACAAAACCTCTGTGGTGAGAATGAGGCTAATACAAGAGCCATTATAAAAGTGAACCATCATAACCAATGTGTTTTAGAATAGGCAATTGCACGCAGAAATTCTCTCTTATATTTCAGATCCCGAGAATGGCGTCCTACTGAGGTTACGCTTGCCGCAGCAGAGGAAGCTGGTTGAGATACTACCCTCCGTCTCGGCATTGGACAAGGGCGACTTGGTCAACTTACTGGGTTGTTGTCGCAGTGAAAAGTTCGACATCACGAACGTCGGATATCTTCTGCAGATATTACATGATAGATATCATCACCATGAAAACCAGTTTTGCGAGGCGTCTGCCTATCTTAGTTTCATGCTGTCTCTTTGTACTGGTACGTGTTATATCAAGTTACCTTGTGGACCTATAGTCCATTTCATGAAAAAATGTCACTAAACAAGAAAAAAGGCCTAAAATGTATGAGAAATTGTTTGTCTGTTTATCTCAATGATAGCTGTAAATAGCTTGTTTTTGGGGCTGTGTTGTTCTGGCAAAGTAATTAATTTCTAGATACTTATTTAAACGATTTCATTTCTTATTTCGGTCACAGGTTGTCAAAAGGACTGCAATAATTCTAGTCCTGAGAGAGGCCCTCTTTGCTCTCTGAATGTTGTTGATGCACATGGATGGGAGAGACAACTGAAACTCATTAAGGTACATGTAAATGTTTCCAACACTTGCTGCGCAAAAACCCAGTAGAATGATTGCCTCTATTCAAAAGTGAACGTTATACTACTGTCTGAACTTGGTTAAATTGGTCCAGGGTTATGATCTTCTCTGCGGTCTTCTTAGCGACAGCATCAAATGCTTGGTCGGTGGATGTCATGAGTCAGGCTTTGGCCTTCAGGTTTCCCTACTGTCCCCTGGTTTCTTTTTTGACATTTTGATCCTCCGGCCAGGTCTACGCTGGGCTTCACGCAGAGAACAGTCCTAGAGAGGTCCAGCAGGTTAACAAAGCTGCGAGAAGTTTGTGTGACTCTTCTGGATTTTGTTCTAAAAATATATCATCCTTTCACTCCAATTTCAGATGGTGTGTGAGTTATTTAATCTTTGGCCAAACACTGGACAAGTCTGGACCATTACGTTCTCCTATATACTGAAGTTCAAGGTAAATGTTTTGAAGATGGTGTTGCTGCGTTGATATCAAGAATACGTAAAGACTAGTCTTTATGAGTTCTTCCTCATGTTAATAGCCCCTGTCAATGTCTAACCGAAATGGAGCTCAACTAACGTTTTTGAGATTGGACACAGAAGATGATATGTGACTCGCTCTACCAAAACTAGGCGCTTGTCGCATCTGAACTTGACTTGTTGTTCATTTCCCTATTGTTGACCTTTTGTGAAATCTATTACAAACTGATTTGGTCACATTCAACAAAAGGTCTACAATAGGGAAATGAACAACAAGTCCGTATCAACCTGTCAAGTTCAGATGCGACAAGCGCCTAGTTTTGGTAGAGCGGGTCACATATTATATAGTATGGCTAGCCTAACTGCGTTTAATAGTAACACCAAAGAGAAATCAACCTTATTTTATGGTTCATGTGGGGATATTTCATTTGGCCACATCCTCTTTCTATCCTTTTAATTTGTTGTGTCGTTTTCAGAAAAAGTCATCAGAGTTGTCGCTGTTAAGTGCAGTTGCGATCCTCGAACTTTTCAAGACTCTCTACAAGGCTGATTCTGCAATCAAAAGACAAGTCTGCCATGCACTATCGGAGGTGGTTGTCAAGGCTGCCGTGACGACTCTTGTCCTGGCGGAGGAGGGCGCCGTGTCTCAGATGGAGGTGGATGTAACAAATGTTTCTGCGTCCCAAATGGAAGAAGATGTAACACATTCTGTCAATGGCAGGCTGTCGTCTGCTCAGATTAGTGATACTTGGGTGCTGATGGAAGATGTTATGATGGTTCTACCTGGCCTTGTTGACGTATGTGTCGATCAGATGTCATCATTGTTGCACGGTAAGTTTGACATCGAGGTGTACAGACTCCTCTTAAACAACTTTTAGCTCACCTACATCGTCATTATTTTGTTATTCCAGGTTGTTCTGTTCCTGCTGATAGCTGTCACATGCTGTCTGCCCTCGTAAATCTGCTGAAACCCGACAGGGTGAAGACGTCCATCACCAACAAAGTGCATTTCAAGGAGACTGTTCAAATAATATTGGTGAGCAATTGATTTACATTTTCGAAAGTGCTGGAATGGTTTTGGAGAAATTTGGTGGAGCTTGGGCGGTCGACTGCAATGACGCGACCAGAGCTAACGTTGTTTAGTTTTGCTAAATATATAACAGTATCAGGTCAGATGTCCAACCTTTGCACACCATTGTTCATCTTTCTAAGCAGTTTCATTCTTCTCATTTTTCAGGATTTTCACTCTGGTGCTGGTTATTCTCGCTATTCAAAACAAGTCGCTGCCCTGAAGTACGAACTTTCGCTTGTTATGTTGAAGGGATAATCTGATCTGAAAAGTTGAGGTGACTGTTGGTGAATTTTGATATGGTCCTCTAAAGTATATTTGAAACTGGACTACAGGCGTAACGGTGAAGCACATGGAAGTTAAAATTGATGTCGTTGAAATCTTTCTTGAAAATCTTTTTTAGGCCTATGTTCTTATAACTTCTTAATTTGTGAGCGTTACAAAAATGAATTTGATATGAAATCACTTTCTTTGTGTTTGTCTATTCATTCTTGCCAATATTATTTTTATTTAAAAGCAAAGTCCACCTGCAAGTTTGTTGTTTACATATCTCAACCTTTGGGGAGCCAGCAGTGAATAGTTCATTTTCATAGTGAGATGACTCGATAAAAGGGCCTACTGAATGTGTGCTGTGCTAAATGGATCGATAAATAACATTAGCCTAGGAGGTTGTTAATCTAAATGTTTAAATATCAGTTGCTGCACCTATATTCAGTCCAAGGGTACAATGAAAGCCTCCTGGAACGACTGGAATAGTCAAATTACATCCCAGGGGCGACGGTAGCGCCGTAACGCGGTAGAGTATAGAACTGAAATATTTGTCCAAAACTTTCAGTTCCAAGTTTTACCGCGAGACCGCGCCACCGTCGCCAGTTGCCCAAGCCACGTGTATTGTAAATGAATTTTCATGTACCTTTTACTGAGGTCTGAATAAAAATCAATAATTAATTCATTCATTTGCAATGTAAATTAATGTTAAGTTGGGGGGTATTTGATAGATCCTTTATCTATACTTGCATGTACTAGGCTCATAAAAAACCGATATAGATAATGATCATTCATTATTCATTTCTTATCCATCTTGGACAAAAAATTGCTTTTGGAGAGGCACTGTGAATTGGGATCTGAGGAGACTACTGGAACCTAAGCCTATCTCTCCGACCAGACCTACAAGCAATGACAGTAAAGATCTTGACTTCATCAGATGAAAGAGGAGGATGCTCCGTCACTCAGTACAGCCTTTCTTGACAGACATTATAGTAGAGACCACCAGCCCAGAAGGGGTTAATATCGCCATAAAAGTTAAATACTCTCCCAGACGATGAAAAAAAAAAATTCCCACGGTCTGACCTAAATGGCCTACAAGGGTTAATATACAACCTTGTACCCAGGGTTAAAAAATGAAAATTGAAGGTGTAGTGTAACGAGAAATTTTTAACTTTTTCCTAGGAACAAGGTTGCCATTAACCCTCTCATCCGGTTTGGCTCTGACCGTGGGAATATTTTATTTTTGCAAAATTTCTGCCTTATGAAGAGAATATACTTTTTTTCTCAAAATTAACCCCCTCTGTGTGGAATCATTCCCAATCAATTGTACTTTAAGAGTACATTCCTTTTTCACATCTTTGGAGCACTTGAATTGGACTGTCCTGATGATTTCTATTGGTCCGCGACAAGTGGAACAAATATTTGCATCTAACCCCCCCCACACCACTGCCAGACCTATGGCATAGTATTTCCACTAGTGTAATTGGTTGGGGGCCACAACAGCTTGTGGCAAGTAAACACATATTCTTGTCCTTGGTGGTTGTGATTAGTGCGTAAAGTGCATTTATTTCCACTACCATTGTGGCAAGGAATACTCTGCAAAGGGTTCCTGGCTGATTTTACAGCATTATTTTGTATGATTGTAAACAGCTGCAGCAGGTGTTGAAGTCTTGATCTGCTCTCTAGTAGAAGGGACTGGGGGCTTTAATCTTCACGTCTTTGTGCGGACACTCGGGACTGGTACAATGCCACAACTCGTCTGCATCAGATTGATGGGCACAATCATAGGTTGACACTGTCCCAGACAAGCCACCCGAGGAAGAGTACTGACAAAATTATTAGTCAGATCTCGATGCACACTCATGACTGGTAAGTCACAACCGTATTAATCTACACCCAATTGATGGGCGCAATCAGATTGCGACGTCCTGAACAAGCCACCAGAGCAAGGTCAATTCTGGACAGAGTATGGACTACCATATTACCGATAGTCTCAATGCCAAACTTTGAAGTAGTTTAAGAATATTAAGACCCCTTTGCATGAACAATACAGGAGTGGAGCACATATTTCCCCTATCCACACCCAAATAAATGCAAGACACGACTCAGAAGTGTAGATTCTTGAAATGCTGTTTAGTTTTTCAACAGCACCGACAGTCTAGCAATTTTTCTCCCTCTTTATCTCATTTCTTGTGCAGCTCCAATCCTACAATGTTATGCCAATGACTAAAGCAAACAAAATGACACTTGTTCCATTGTACAATCTTTACTCCAATAACGAGTTTACAACTTTTGAAATCACATACAGAGCTTGAACTATACAGTTTTTTAGGACTAAATGGGCCTGCTCATGGTAAAGTAGAATCACAGAAACTATCCAGAAAGGAGCCATTGAATGTGACATGTAACAAGCAACACTAATTTACAAAGGATGTGAAAGAGTTAACAGTTTGTGGGAACGCAACGTAACTACCAGGTTTTTCCCCTCTTAAATGGTGACAATCGGACTGGCCTGAAATTCTCATTATCATCCACTCTTGAGTACATGTACAATCTTTACTCCAATAACAAGATATACAACTTTTCAAATCACATACTACAGAGCATAAACCATCTTTACTCCAATAACCAGATTTACAACTTTTCAAATCACATACTACAGAGCAAAAACACCACAGTTATAGGCCGAAACAGGCTTGCTCATCCTAAAGTAGAATCACAGAAACTATCAACCTCAAAGGAACAATTGAATGTGACATGTAACAAGCAACACTAATTTACAAAGGATGTGAAAGAGTTCACCGTTTGACGGAATGCCACATAACTATCAGGTAATCGCCCTCAGAACTGGTGACAATCGGACTGGCCTGAAATTATCATTATCGTCCACTCCTCAGTAAAATCCAACTAAAACGGGGTCATTGTATACAGTGGTACTGTATTACCCCGATGAGAAGCAAGTACGTCCCCCACTCTCAGCTAAGATATTTGTGCGTGCACCAGTTTGACTACGGGCTGAAGTTGACGATGTACTCCCGACGGAGCCATTGGGTTCTTCGCCCGCTCATTGACCAAGGTATGGTGACCTGGAGACAGTGACCGGGTTAGCACTAGCTGGTCGAAGGACATATTCTAAGGCGTCCATTCGCAACTTCTCATCTTTCAGGTACTACCTATTCACGTGGACCAAGTCTTACCCAGAAATCTCCCCCTACGTAGCGTGGGGTACCAACCCACCGCAGATTCAGGAGATGTGTGCGTGGTAACCAGATATCCTACACCACCCCCAGATCTCAGAACTGGTTGTGATGCTGCCCATTCGCAATAGGTTTAACCGCCGTCATGCCCCTTTGATTTTGCCATTCAACGCCACCATCGGGACACAGGCCTCAAATTGAGGGATGGGCGACAATGATTATTTCAGACCGATCAGAATGTCACAAGCACAGAGTGAAATCACCAGACAGTTATATGGAGTTACACCAAAAGGCTGACCCCTCACTTCATTTGTAAATAGGTGTTGGATATTTTTGTCACATTTAATGGACCCAGTCCAACAATCTCTGGAGGGACCTTCAGTGCGGCAAATCGCATAGGTTTTTAAAAGTGAAAACAAAAAGATCACTACACAGTAACTAAAGAATACCGGGTGTGGATATTGGGACACCCTAATCTTAGAGCCAAGAGCCGCGATAATCGTCGGTTTTTTTATAGTACAGATAGACAGAGTACCGCTATCTCATTACTTGAATTGGCAGATTTCAATCAAGAATTTACAAATTTGAGCAATATCATGCCTTTTTAAAACAATTTTGATTGAACTATTTGCGCAAGGCTACATGATACGGCAGGAATGACAAACAAGTGCGATTGTACACAGTGTATGAAGTGCAGACTCAATGTACACTGCACCCGCCCTATTGTATTGACGGCATAACAAGAGTACAATAAATGAAACGGCCAGGGGCCATTGTGCTCACCGTATACATCTTTTAGTAGGCAGGATCATGCTTAGTTTAGAGGTGAATATGGTGAACACAATCAGGCATGAAGACTTTTTTTAGATGTGTATTGATGTCAAGTAATAAGACAGGGCAGTATATATAAGTTTATGATCCAACCAATAATTGTCTATGACATCAACAAGATCAATATCGTGTGATTGCTAAGAGTCCCTGCAATAAAAAATTCATCGAAAAAAAGTCATTAATAAGCGAGATATTGCATGTCCTACTTTTTCAGTTTTGACTCCCTGGTGGCCAAATCAAGAATCAGATCAGGCCAAAATTCGGTGTCAGAGATTATCTGATGTAGGGGGTTACATGTACCAACTTTCAAGTTCATAGCTTCAGCAGTTGAGAAACGTGCCATAGTTACACTCTAATGGCCAATTTACGCCATTTGACCTCTGTGACCTAGAAAAGGAGGTCAAATCCAAAAATCGTAGGACATGTGGTGTATCCTTGCTAGAAGTCCCTGCCATAAAAATTTTATCGAAAACAATTCACTCAAATAAGCAAGATATTGCACTTCTTCCTTTTTCCATTATGGCCCCCTGGTGGCCGAATAAAGAATCAGATCAGGCCAAAATTCGGCATCAAAGGTTATCTGATGTAGGGGGTTATATGCACCAAGTTTCAAGTTCATAGCTTTACTGGTTAAGAAACGTGCCATAGTTTACACTCTAACGGCCAATTTACGCCATATGACCTCTGTGACCTTGAAAAGTAGGTCAAATTGAAAACCCGTAAGACATGTGATGTATTCTTCCTAAGAGTACCTACCATAAAAATTTTATCGAAAACAAGTCATTTATAAGCGAGATATCACACTTTTCAGATATCCACTTTTGGCCCCCTGGTGGCAAAGTTGAGAATCAGATCAAACTGAAATTCAGCACCAGAGGCTATGTGATATAGGGGGTTATATGTACCAAGTTTCAAGTTCATAGCTTTAGTGGTTAAGAAACGTGCCATAGTTTACACTCTAACGGCCAATTTACGCCATATGACCTCTGTGACCTTGAAAAGTAGGTCAAATTGAAAACCCGTAAGATATGTGATGTATTCTTCCTAAGAGTACCTACCATAAAAATTTTATCGAAAACAAGTCACTTATAAGCGAGATATCACACTTTTCAGATATCCACTTTTGGCCCCCTGGTGGCAAAGTGGAGAATCAGATCAAACCAAAATTCAGCACCAGAGGCTATGTGATATAGGGGGTTATATGTACCAAGTTTCAAGTTCATAGCTTTAGTGGTTAAGAAACGTGCCATAGTTTACACTCTAATGGCCAATTTACGCCATATGACCTCTGTGACCTTAAAAACAAGGTCAAATTAAAAACCCGTATAATATAAAATGTATATTTGCTATGAGTACCTACAACAAAAGTTTTATCGAAAACAAGTCACTAATAAGCGAGATATCACACTTTTTAGATATCGACATTTGGCCCCCTGGTGGCCAAACAGAGAATCAGATCGGACCGAAAATCAGTGTCAGAGGTCAGCTGACCTAGGGCATTCTGTGTACAAAGTTTCAAGTTCATAGCCCTTGCAGTTAAGAAACGTGCCACTGTTAGGATACGACGACGACGACGACGACGACGACGACGACGACGACGACGACGACGACGACGGACACAGCGCTATCGTATAGACTCCCCTTACGGTGAGCCAAAAATCCTGGCATGGTAGACTGTGAACCATACTGCTATCAAGGTGGCGATTTCTTACAATGTCATAAATGATTACATAATAAATTTATTTTTTATCAAGTCAGGGTACCTGTAGGCTTAGGAGTCCCAAAGTTTCATTAGCCTAAACTTTTTCTTTGGCTCGTGGCTTTCCTGGCAGCACTTAATTGGCTCTTTAACAGCGTCTTGGCTCTTGGCTCTCAGATTAGGGTATCCCGCGGATATTCCATTGTACAATCTTTACTCCAATAACCAGATTTACAACTTTTTAGATCACATACTACAGAGCACAAACTACACAGTTTAGGTTTTAATGGGCCTGCTCATGGTAAAGTAGAATCACAGAAACTATCCTCAAATGAGCCATTGAATGTGACATGTAACAAGCAACACTAATTTACAAAGGATGTGAAAGAGTTCACCGTTTGACGGAATGCCACATAACTATCAGGTAATCGCCCTCTGAACTGGTGACAATCGGACTGGCCTGAAATTATCATTATCGTCCACTCCTCAGTAAAATCCAACTAAAACGGGGTCATTGTATACAGTGGTACTGTATTACCCCGATGAGAAGCAAGTACGTCCCCCACTCTCAGCTAAGATATTTGTGCGTGCACCAGTTTGACTACGGGCTGAAGTTGACGATGTACTCCTGACGGAGCCATTGGGTTCTTCGCCCGCTCATTGACCAAGGTATGGTGACCTGGAGACAGTGACCGGGTTAGCACTAGCTGGTCGAAGGACATATTCTAAGGCGTCCATTCGCAACTTCTCATCTTTCAGGTACTACCTATTCACGTGGACCAAGTCTTACCCAGAAATCTCCCCCTACGTAGCGTGGGGTACCAACCCACCGCAGATTCAGGAGATGTGTGCGTGGTAACCAGATATCCTACACCACCCCCAGATCTCAGAACTGGTTGTGATGCTGCCCATTCGCAATAGGTTTAACCGCCGTCATGCCCCTTTGATTTTGCCATTCAACGCCACCATCGGGACACAGGCCTCAAATTGAGGGATGGGCGACAATGATTATTTCAGACCGATCAGAATGTCACAAGCACAGAGTGAAATCAACAGACAGTTATATGGAGTTACACCAAAAGGCTGACCCCTCACTTCATTTGTAAATAGGTGTTGGATATTTTTGTCACATTTAATGGACCCAGTCCAACAATCTCTGGAGGGACCTTCAGTGCGGCAAATCGCATAGGTTTTTAAAAGTGAAAACAAAAAGGTCATTATATACAGTAACTAAAGAATACCAGGTGTGGATATTGGGACACCCTAATCTTAGAGCCAAGAGCCGCGATAATCGTCGTTTTTTTTTATAGTACAGTAGGCAGAGTACCGCTATCTCATTGCTTGAATTGGCAGATTTCAATCAAGAATTTACAAATTTGAGCAATATCATGCCTTTTTAAAACAATTTAGATTGAACTATTTGCGTAAGGCAAGCTAACCTACAGTAACTAGAATACCAGGTGTTGGATATTTTTGTTACATTTAATGGAGTTACTCCAACAATCTTTTGAGGGATCAATGCAGTTGATCATGATGGCTTTGTAAACTGAAAACAAATGGGTCACTAACACTGCCTTAAGTTACTGTGGCAAACAAAATGACACTTGTTCCATTGTACAATCCTTACTCCAATCTTTTCAAATCACATACTACAGAGCACAAACTACAGTTATAGGCCTAAAGCAGGCCCAGGGGCTTTAGTCCTAACTTGAAAAAAAGTCCTTCTCAGCTGAAAAATTGAATGTCCAAATATTGTTTGTGCTGTCTTTCAGAATATTCTTTATGCTCAGGATGTTGTGTCCAAACTTTACCATCCGAGGACCTACTGGTGAACCAAAGCTGAAATAATGATAACAACTGATTAAGAGTGAAAGAAAATGAGGGTTACCCATTCAATTGAAAGGTGTCCGTCAATCATGATGTTTACAAGATGTTGTACCGAAAGATATCAGTCATATCAAATACTCAAATTACTTCTGTTGCACTATCACGGGAGACTGGTTGTGACTTTGTCCTTGAATTTTTCATGGCAGGAAATTAGAATCATGTTCCACGGACTATCCTTCCGTGCAACAATGTCATCATTAGGATGATAGTTGCAGTCAAAGAAGGGTATCCTGAGCTTGCCTAGGCCTCAGCCAGATCAGCCATATTTAGACCTATACCGCAAAACACAAGTTCTGCTATAAACAATCAACAAACCGTTGTAGTCAAAGACGCCTGGACATCACAGGGCAATCTTACATCAACATTGTAGATTCCCTCATCTTTGTCTTCAGTAAGTTATTGCTGCAGTCCACTGATCCCAGCTGAGAGCATTGGTAGTGGTGTTGGAGGGCCAACCCCGGCCCTCCCCATCTGGATTGGTCTTAGCTTGTTAACCAGGACGATTGTGCGGTATCAGTCTTGATCACCTGTGCTATTTTCCAGTCTGGTTCATGAGGTGTTGGCTGCTGGAAAGACCAATAGTATTCATTTAATTTAGAGTTTTGAATGACCAATCCTCGATTTCCGTTTCTCTGAAATTTTGAAAGGTCATGCTCTCCTCCCTTGGTTTTTTTATTTCTGAAGACAAAATCAAAACTCCACCTTGTAAATTTGGGACAATTCAAATTCCAATTTAATACCGCAAGGGAGTCTTGGCCACAGCCAAATTCCTTTTAATCTTCTACAAACATTGTGTAACTTGGCACAACCTACATTTTACTACAAGGACTTCTTGACTGCATCCAAAATTATGGTCTTATGGTCTGGTGTCATAACTTTCAACGCCAGTCTTTCCAAAAAAGCAACCTCAGCGTTTCTATTCATAAAGCTGGGTGGAGTTAAACAAGATAGACAGTGACCTGCCACAGGTCTCATGCCAACTTTAAGGCTCAAACGATGGGCCTCTGGAGTTCAAGCAACTAATCCACAGAAGCTCCGGTACATATGTTGATGTGTCGTCTTCCCAACCTGCTGTCACTGTCTCACAAAGTGCAATGATTTGAAGCCCTAACTAGCACACATCACAGGCAAATGGAATAATTTCAAAATGCATGCTTACAGCAGAGGGTACCTGTACTTGTCACTAAACCACCTGTCCTTTTACTGTGTGGTGCAGTCTCTCTTGGACAACCTCAGGGAAAAAGTTCATATTCATTCAAACTGAAAACTCTTAAAGGGAACTGGAACCGCCGAGGGATTTATTCAACTTCTCGACTTTCACCGCCCGAGAAAGTCAAACTTCCAATTCGAGTTCAGATTTGTAGCTCCGCCACCAGTGCCCGAGCATGCGCAGTTCAATTTGTTATTATTGAGAATCATGTGAGAATCACGTGACTCATGCGATCTTTCATTCACGAGTTTTCGTAGTAAATTCCATAGTAGTGACGTCACTCAATGATTGACAGCTAGGTGCCATGTTTCATTCATGCCTCGTTCTGATCACCCGATACGCGGGAAATGAAAACGAGGTCATACGAACTGGCTTGGCGGTTTCAGTTCCCTTTAATACATTTAAAAACTTACAGGAAAAGCCTTTAGTTTCCAATGGATCTATCTTTAGTCCTGCCATTGGTGGCGCTGGCAACATGATAGGGATTGTCAATAATCTTAGCTTGGTTCAGCCCCAGCTCTTGTTTACAGCAGGCATTCCAGGAGTGACAAGTGTCTCCGAGCATCCATGCAACGTGATGGTTTCTCCAGGCCCCCGCGACACCCAAGCCTAATGATCTTGAAACCATGCTGAAAAACAACACGAACCATTTTAATAATCATAAATTTGTTGACAATTTTACATAAAAATTCGGACACTTTGACATCGGGAAGCATCCATCCTGTCATTGACTGGCTACTGATATCTCATCCTAGCAATTGCTAGGTAATTGCCTAGCTGTGGTGGTTACCTCGCAACGTGATGGTTTCTCCAGGCCCCCGCGACACCCAAGCCTAATGATCTTGAAACCATGCTGAAAAACAACACGAACCATTTTAATAATCATAAATTTGTTGACAATTTTACATAAAAATTCGGACACTTTGACATCGGGAAGCATCCATCCTGTCATTGACTGGCTACTGATATCTCATCCTAGCAATTGCTAGGTAATTGCCTAGCTGTGGTGGTTACCTCGTAGATATGTTCCCAGGTGGCACAACCCTAATTTCTGTCGCTGTTGATAATCTTTCTCTATCACAAGTCCAATTATCACTAAATGAGCAGTTTTCACTTCACCGAAGATCACAAGCAAGCACTTTTTAAACTGCAGAATTACAGCAGAATGAATGTCACTAAACAAAGAGACAGGTAACTTCACGGCACACAGGCCTCCACCTCCTTTGATGGACAGTTTGCCTGCATACTTGAGCCACGCCAAACCAAAGTGCTCCATCTACCTGATCAAGTAGGTTGCTGAATCTCCCTTGGACAGCCTTCGTGGGAACCATGCCCTCTGATCTTGCTATTAGGCTGAAAAGAAACATCAAGATTTATCATAATTAATGCAGGCCATTACCGCATGCAAGAGTCTTTGATATCTCGCCAAGCATACATCCTTTGATTGACTGCTTTCCAATCTCCTCTGTTTGAACACCATCCTCATTGTCTTGCCATGGGAGAGGGTTTGAGCCCTGTTATATCCTTTTCTGATACGGCCAGTGGTTAGCCACTAGCTTGATAAATTAAGTGGGTACAGATTGCCTCCTCGCCACGCACTTGGCATGTAAGAAAGGAATATAGCAAGTAAGGAGCATCTCATATAGCAAGTCTGGCTGGCCCATTCTTTATGGGTAACACAATGAATTTTTTCTAAAGTTTTTTATTACATCATCAAATATCATGCAGACTCCACACCAACCTTGTATCCCAAGACGGATTCTTCTCGCAACAACATTTCCAGTTCAAATGGTATTGTGGTCAGCAAAACCCAGCAAATATCGCAGCAAAGAACTGTGGTCCTTGGTAAATTTTGTTAACGAGCCATGGCTTGTCAGTAGAATGACGATGCCATACCAAATCTGAATCCCTTCATCTACTTCCCTGTTAATGTGGGTCATCAGGTGGAGGGGCAGAAAAAGATACTGGTTCTCACTTAACTTTTGATTCTGAATGGTAAATTCTCCACGGCACTCGCGGCAAATGGTAACCCCTAAGTTATGGGCCTGGCTGCCTTATTCTAATTATACAGCCCCAGTTCTTAGGCTCCGGATCCAGGTGTGCATTGCCAGGAGCTCCGCAATCACTCTGGCAGGGTTGCTATGCCTAAAATAAGCGGTAGAACCTCCCTTAGCAGACACCTCTCTACTAAGGACAACACTAGTTTTGATCCCAAATTGGTTGTTTCAATTCAATTTGACCTCTCTAATCAGGACACCTCTCTATTAAGATGAGAGATGTCTTTTCCAGTCAGAATGGAAGGGGCCTAGTATCGGTTCAAGACTTGGTTGATGTGATCCTTGTCCATTACCCAGCTTGTTTACGAGAGATGTCACGGCGATCTACCAGCTTCAATTACCAGTGGTTTTCCCGTTGAGGTGCTGAAAATAATTCTTTTGATTTTAATGACTTCTTCTACAAAGACAAGAGTTTTTAGAAACAGCTCCATGAAAGGCCTCTGGCTTACTAAGAGGGGGTTGTCAAATGCACAAGGACATTGTACAGTGATTGCAGTTCACTTATCCGCCAGGAACTTGCCAGCACTACTGACTAACAACTAGAACTATGAATTTGCTTGGCAGCAAATTGAATGGTCCCCACTAATTAGGGTTGAGGGAGGTGTGAAGATGTACAATGGAAGTTGTGAGGTAGGGAGGCACCTGGGTAGAAGAGCAAAGAAGGTGGTTGCTTTGTGGGATTAAATCAAGTACTTCTGTATTTTGGAGTTGTCCATAGGTCTAACATAGTAGCAGCATCTGGTTTTCCTCAGAATTGGCTAGTGGTGGTGGTTTTCATGGCAGGCACAGCTGCTTTGGTCCATTTAGGAATAATTGAGTTGTCATTTGAAAAGGTATGCCGTGTCATGAAAATTGAAGACACAGTCAACCTTGCCAATGTTGAACTTGCATATGCCGAGATCTGATTAAGTTGAAGCAAATTTCATGCTTTTCTTTTGAATAATCATCACCTAAGTAGACTTCGTGTAAGTCGAAGAAAAATCTATGGTCCCAATAGGTTTGACTAAGGTGAAGTCTACTGTACTACGTTTTGTTTTGAGATGACAATTCAATTAAATCCTTTTTTATAGACAAGCAAATTTGATAGCCCCCACGGGCCCACACGGATTGAAGTCTATTCCGTTTCGCGGATGATCTATTTCCGGACAAACATGCTCGCGCTTTCTCAAAATCACACGCTCAATAACATTTAAACAACACCCTAACCTTTTCAGATGGGCAGGATGGATCATCGATAAGCTTTTAAGGCTATTCCTTTATTTTATTCCTTCATTCAACCGTCGTTCTTTGCTCAAAATACTCGACAGCTCGCCACTTCGGGGGATCCCCCACTTCGGCAAAGAGATACCGCCGCCATGATGCATGAGGATATGACGTCACCATTACGGGGCGGAGCTTATGCTTATGTACGTGCGATTGACAGATTGACCGAATCTTGCCGGAGATTTGAAAGCAAATCAGAAAAATCGGCGCATAAAAACGCTTCAAAGTCATCAAAATTATCCAAATTTCGAATAGTCTTTGGTGACGTTGAATGGTTGGGGTTATGTTTGGTGGTATACGGAAGAAAGATTTTTCGTTTATTTAGGTGCTTTAGAGAACACTCACAATAATGTTTGTGGGTGAACAGATAGAAGAATGTAGAACTTCCAGCAATCTCAATATGGTCCCCAGACTGTTGGTCTGGGGCCCATAACTATTTAGAATGTAAAAATTTCTATTAAAGGAACACAACAGGACAGCACTTGACCAGTGTTATAACTTAAATCTGTTATAAACTTTTTGACTTATTATTCTCATCATTCTGGTTATACTTGCTTTCTGATAAGTTATCCGGCAGGCAGGCTACTGTACAACTATCCTGCACAGATTCACATTGCACACCTGAACCTTGTATTCCAAGATTGCTTTTCCTTGCAACGACATTGTAGATTCCTTCATCATTTTCTCCAGTCAGATGATTACAGTGAAATCTTGTTAGTGGTGTTGGAGTTGCAACCCTTAGCATGTGGACTGACCTTGGCTTGCTACCAAAAGGACGATGGTGCGGCAGCTTTTCTCTTTTCCAGTCTGTGCCATCTCATGGAGGAGCTGTAAAGGACCAGTTTTCATTAATAAAATTTTCTAAACAAAATAAATGACGCTGAACGGTCTCCTGGCTTTTCCACACCTAGATGATCATCTGCCAAATATGAAGACACTAGGCAAATACGAAGCTGTTTTAGAAACAAGTGCCATACCTGCCATAAGCAGATCACTGGTCTGAAGTGCAATACAGACAACCATCACGTTTGCTCAGACTCTGTGAATAGTTGGCAGTAACTTGTTGCATACATTCAGCAAGATAAAATGATGGAAATTCCAGTTTCTCATGCCTTGTTAGGCCAACCTACCTTCAGTCCACAGAGGGAACTCCTGCTGTTATTCATCACAAGATGCCTTGGATGGTGTATTAATGTGATGAAATACTAAATAACATCTCCAGATAATCAGCTGTCTGAGGTGATTTGATGATGAGCAGATTTTTGTTCATTATTTGAGCAGAAATCAAGATTTAATCTATGGACATGAATTTGAAGCTGTATGGTACTTCAAACTTCTCTTGCCTGAATGAAGGGCAAGAAATGTCAATGCTTTTGACAGCTTTTCAACTTGTTGACGGAATATGAAGAACAATTTTCTTACCCGAAATATTTGCTTCTTCAAAAGTCAACTCATCCCTCTTCAGGATACACACACAGACCTTTATGTAATGGACACATGTCTCTCCATGTATGTTGTCATCTCTCCATCTCATCTTCCTTGAAACCATGTAGGTCGAAAAATATCTCTAACTCAACAAGAGTGCCTGAATTTGTAACACTTCAAGCTTTTCACTGCAAGGAGGTCTTGACTGCAGCCAAATTTCTTCTGAATTTTTTTACACACACACTGACGAGTCTTCTTCCAAACCAGCTGTCACCATCTCACCGAGTTCTATGATCTGCATCAATGTCTCGCACAGGGTCAGATCACAGGCAAAAGGAATCATTCCAAAATGCATGCTTTACAGCACAGAATATTTCTCACGAAACAACAAACATGCGACAACTTGCTAAGGAGGCAAATTCAGGGCATCAATTATCAGTGCCCTCATTATGTCATGTTGGCACCTAGTCGGTGGATATTTCTCCAGGTCAAACCAAGCTGCTTGTCCTTTTACTGTAGGGTGCATGCAGAGGCTCTCATGGACAGCCTCTGATAATTCAAGTTCATATTTAAACTGGAACCAACTTCAGTTCTGTTCTTTGTGGCACTGGCAACATGCCTGGAAAGAACATCTTTCCTAGTGCGTCCCCAGCCCTCTCTCACAGCAGGTGTTCCAGATGCGAGTGTATTCTAGTTAGCAATAGTTTTTCCAGACCTCTGTGACATCCCTGTCCTTCAATCTTAAAACCACGCTGAAACAGAAGGCCAAAACCATTAGAACGATCATAAATTTTTAAGGCTATTACACATGAAAGTTTCTGTCACTTAGTCATCCTGCTGGCATTAGCAACACTAATTTACAAAGGATGTGTAAGAGTTAACCGTTTGACGGAATGCCACATAACTATCAGGTAATCGCCCTCTGAACTGGTGACAATCGGACTGGCCTGAAATCCAACATACCCCAATGCGGGCTTTTGCCGACAATATCCAGTCGAATTTCGCAGGGGAAGTGCCCGAATCTTGCTGTTCTCGCTCCCTAACGCCATTACACATCTCACTTGTCATATACACATGGCTTTTAGTTTGCAGAAGAGCCTGGAAAGGGGAGTACAAATCTCATGATAACAACTTCGCTGAAAGTTGTGACATTCAGAGGAGACAAAACATCTACAAAGACTAGAGTTCGCTCTCGTTCACTGTCCAAGAAACATCGCATAACTATTGTCTCTTTGGCGACTTTCTGGTACAAGTTCTTCAATCAGTACACTCCCAAGGCAGTGGGGTCCCAGAGAGGCATGCCACATCGATCATAGTCTGGGCTCCTGACCTAACTCTTGCTCCTCTCCACCCGTATCGAGAGCAGGGGACCAGACAACATCGATCCCGTCAATCCCGAAGAGAAAACGAACATTGGCGAAGATTGCCGAACACTCGTTGTATTGAGAAACCAGCATTGATATGAAAATTTCGCTTTAACATCCATCAGATTATGTATCTGACATCAACATTCCGCATTTTCGGCATTATATCACACCTGGTTTGCGGATGCAGACCACTTTAAAAATACCTTGTACCCAGGTCTTACAGGCTTTTCAGTCCTATACATTCATGCTCATGGGTGGTCATGTTGGCCTGGATCCAAGGCCCCTTTTTGAGTTTGATGGCAGAATTTTGCCAAAATTTACCATATGTTTGAAAAACCATGAAGCGGTTGGAATTTTGAGCTGAAATTTTGCATGCAGCATCGTAGGACATCAACAACTACATTGGCAGTGTTTTATTGGTTCTGACATGTCTAGATATCAATTATCACAATATAGGCCTATCATTTTCTGTAATTATTTGATGGATTTTCAGGGCAAACACGAGTGACGCTAAGACGCTGAAAATTTTGGAACGTTGTGATAGATACATAATCTGATTGATGCTAAAGCGAAATATCGATATCAATGCTTATCAACCATTTATTCTTCTAAATATCATAAAAGGACAACTTGGACATGTTCTCAAAATATCAATATTTTTTGAAAATTTTCTTTATAACCTGGAAGACAATGTCAGTCTGAGTACTGAACCAAGATTTGGGGTGAAAACATCAAAGTCTATATGATTGAGAGGGATATCATTTTCGTGATATATTGAAGAATTACTGCCAAACCAGCATTGATATAAAAATTTCGCTTTAACATCTATCAGATTATGTATCGATCATCAATATCCCGCATTTTCAGCGTTATATTACGCACAGTTACCGGATGCAGACCACTTTAAAAATACCTTGTACCCAGGTCTTACAGATTTTTCAGTCCTATACATTCATGCTCATGGATGGTCATGTAGGCCCTGGATCCATGGCCCCTTTTTGAGTTTGGTGGGATAATTTTGCAAAACTTTACCAAGTGTTTAAAAAACCATGAAGCGGTTGGAATTTTAAAAGTTATGGCAGTTGATGTCTAAAGGAAAGTGGTTTAAAATCTATTCTATAATGAATAATGAATAATGAAAAAAATGGCCAGGGCCATTGTGCTCACCTCATGTGGAGGAAAGATGGATAAAGAGCATGGTATTGTGTCATGTAGTGTTAGGTTTGATGTAGGTCCAAGCAATTACAATTTCCCCAAAATGGCCAATTTACAGTACATTCGACCTCTGTGACCTTGAAAAGTAGGTCAAATCAAAGAAGACCCGGGTGACACATTGAATGGTTGTTAGAATTAGATCTACCTATGATATAAAATTGGTGCCAATCGGGCAAGTCATTACTAGGAATAATGGCATTTTGAAGAATTTAGGATTTGGCCCCCTCCCTGCAGGCCAAACGGCAAATCAGATCGCACCAAACTTCAGTACCTGAGATCACCTGACCAAGGGGTACATGTGTACTTAATTTGTGATCAATAGTCATTGCAGTTAAGAAACGTGCCATAGTTACGGCCTGACGGCGAATTTATGCCATTTGACCTCTGTGCCCTTGACAAGAAGGTCAAATTAAAAACATGTGTGACATATACTGTATCGTGGTTAAATGTACCCATGATATCAAATTGGTGGCAATCGGGCAAGAAGTTAAGGAATAATCACATTTTTAAGGTTTTTAGATTTTGCCCCCTGGTGGTCAAGTGGTGAATCATATTGGACCAAACTTTGGTCCCTGAGATCACCTGACTAAGGGGTAAATGTGTACCAAATTTGGTATCAATAGTCATTGCAGTTTAGAAACATGCCATCGTTACATCCTAACGGCCGATTTACACCATTTGACCTCTGTGACCTTGAAAAGGAGGTCAAATCAAAAACCCGGAGGATATATGATGCACCTTTGCTAGAAGTACCTACCATATTTTTTTCAAAATTTCCCGACTACTATTAAGGGAGATATTGCATATTTTCACTTTTAACATTTGGCCCCCTGGTGGCCAAACCATGAAACGAATCGGACCGAAACTTGGTCTCCAAGGTGTCATTACATAAGGGTACATGTGTACCAAGTTTCAACTCAATAGCTCTAACAGTTACGAAACGTGCCCTGCTAACGGACGACGGACGACGACGACGACGACGACGACGACGACGACGGACGACGGACGCCACGGTATGGGATAAGCTCACCTCTGCTAAGAGGTGAGCTAAAAAGCATCATGTGTTTTTCATATTGTTCGAACGCAAATCTATAACCTTCATTCTCATGGCCCTATGTTTGTTTTTGACAGACCATCCCTAAGAAGAATACACTTGACAGATAAATTTGACCCTTGAGATTTTTGTCCAAACAAATGGCAAGTCTGAAAAGTGACAGACCTGGCTCCTCCTTTTTAATGCATTGGTTGAGATCAAATTGACAATAGGGCCATCCAAGAAGCAATGGTTGCATAGTGGGATTCTCCCCGCTTTTGGTGCACTGCCATTACAAGGCAAATAGGGGGCTTGGAAGGGGTTGACATTGATCAAAACTCTGATCAGCCACAGGGACAGTTACTGGCAATGTGAAAGAAATGTGAAAAATTGTCTTCCGTCCACTGGTCCAATATTCATAATAAGCCACAGAGAACATTTCCCTAATTGCTTAATCTCACCAGGAGAATGAAATTCCAAAAACAAATTGATTCAGTGAAAATCAAGTCCACAACAAGTTGATATAATGTGCGAGGTACATTTAGATGCACTCCCAGCCTACCCCCTGGCCCTGACTAGGTGGGTCTACCTTGGCTGTCTTAGTGGTTTAAAACACCAACTCAAGGTATATCCACCTAGTCAGGGGGAAGGGCAGTATAGGAGGGTTGATAAAAATTATAAGTGATTTAAGAAAATAATGATAATATAAATATCATCATAATATAAATATCATCATAATCATGCATGATTTCAACTTCAAAGGCAAGGGGTATGAAGAACCTTGCATGAAATCAGTTACATTGACCAATTAAACAATGAACAGGGTACATTGCGCCCATTGCTGCACAAGACCAGGCCAAGTAGCCTTGAAAGGTAGTCGGGAAAATCCGCGCCGGCCAAAAAGCACATGGTCTACAGGCATGCGCAATGCACGACTAATGCATGACTAATGCATTGCAGAAACACTGTATTCCGGTATCTCATCATTGCCATCATTCCATCAATGATTTTTTGAAGCATGTTTTTCTTTAGAAAAAACGCTCAAATAACTGATAAAATCCAGTTTACCAGAAGAAAAAATACACATAGAACACAAATATTCGGTTGAGATGACCTGGACGGGATGCTGGAACTTCCAAAATAACATTTTTTTGGAGGAGTCGAGGGCCCACTCGCCAAAAAAGTCGGCGCCATACAATTTTTTGCGCAGCTCCAAAAATCGAGAAATATTGCATCAATGGTCAAAGAAACGAAACAAAGTCAATGTATGGATGAGCTAATAGCATCTCAGCTATCAACTTACCGCCATAAGATGCCTTTACTCGCAAAAGGAAACGTTATATCGAAAGTTTTAGCGGGGAAGTTTTGAAGCCTCCCGGCCAATGAATCTTTCACGTGGCGCAGACGTCAACCTCCTTGCGCATGACCGGAAGTATTTATCGACGTCCAGTAGAAACAGGTGCGTGAAGAAACCAGGATCACAGAGATCAACCCGAGGCGATAGACCAGCCTAATACACAGGACATAAAATCCCAAATTTTATATTTAGGTATTATTATTATTATATTCTGTAGTTTCTTATTTGAAGACTGATCGAGCGCTAACATTGATTTGGTGATTCTAGTACTGTCACGCGCCTGTGACAACATGGAACATTCTCCAAGCGTCGTCAATAGTGACCATTGCCACCAAGTCTCCATCAATCTACTGACTATGTTAGAATTTCAACGGGTGTATGTAAATTCAAAATTTTTGGCCCGAAGACCGGGAGATTGAGGTGGCACTACACAGTGCGGAGGACGGTGTCACGGGCAACGTCCAATAGGCCCCTGGCAACCATCCTGACATAGGCCTAACCAGTGATTTTTAATATAATCCGCCTCTCGATATTTCATTTACGAGGTAATAGCATAATTGACACTCGTACAACAACGCCCAACCTATAGCGTGGCAGATGGAAGATATGTTACATATTGAGGCAAAACTTAGGCTTGAGACCCGCTTCAAATGGCACAGAATCACCAAAGATCCCTCTGCATATTTGGAAACTAAGACCAGGGCGTCAAAGTAAATAGTATTTGGAACAGGATGGAACCATTTATCGATGCATCAGGAGCATAAGCTGGAACGCATTTGGAAAACACCATGCCTATTCTCTGTCGTTCTGCGCCATCAGTGTTTGTGAAGAGGCTTGCCCAAGGATAGCTTGAATAGAGCACTCCAGACATCATCGCACTAAACTATCATATCCTGTAGTGCAAATCTAGCAGTGGAGTGGGCTGGCCTGTCCATCCTCGGGTGGGTGGGTGGAGGGGGTGTGAATAAAAATTTATTGGATACCCCTCCGATTGTACGATTGCAATTAACTGAGCGAGACTGCATATAGCTATTGACTACCAGCAGATCCTATTGGCCACTACCCCTTGGAAAATATTCATTCATACATATTCGTACTGGTTTTCTTGAGTCATGGACCCAGAAATCAACTTGTGAATAAAAAAACAACAACTTAAAAACTGAACTATACTTTGTGCATGATACATTTAAAGCTTAGAGCACACGGAGCTAAATGTGTGCGAGATTGTGGCAGAGATCGTGGCATCGGTGGCACTGCTCCGTCGAAGGCCGAATTCGTACTCGGATGCGCGGCCATCGCCAACTTCCGCGCCACTGATGCCGGCCCAGTAAAAGGGAGTTTTTTGCAATGGCCCCGAAACATCAACGTTCGACATCCTGAGCAAATGTGGAACAATGGGGCAGGCGTTGGCGGTGGCTATAGGAGTTTTCGCTAAGCCTCCGAAACGAGAACGACTGTCCCATGATATACAAAACGCTGACATTTTCGACCAGTAGATATCAACAACTTGACTTAAATATTTCATAAAATAATTTATTCGTGGTAACCTAATTCATATAGAACCCAGAACGAGTTATTATAGAAAGATTTACACAATAAATCATACGTATACAAAGAAGAATGTGATCTCATGATATAGTATAGTATGATATCAAAGGATCGTTTGACTTAGATCAGTGACGCAGAGAATTTTAAACTATATACAATGTACATTTACGACAACCGTGAGTTCCCTGAACTCTCCCTTAACTTCGACAATACATGTACATAAATATCGCACTTTAAGCCATGGAATTTTTTTTTATTATAATGATAGTTATCAGACGTAAATGCATTGAAAGTTCTCAGAGCGTTTCAAAATCAACTCGGAACGGACTAATTCTTTCCAACCAATGTAGACTTGAAAGAAACCTCTTGGACGCTCTCTTCACCTGAGGAAAGCCTATAAACTCCCGGGGCAGTCCATTTCGTCTTCCTATTCATACTGTCAAAACTATTTTAGGGCGAGCTCGGTTATATAGTTTTGACATTGTCTCATAAGGTGAGGGTGAGGGACGAGGCCGGTCCACCGCGTCTGGAATGCTTACCTGAGTCAGGCCGGCTGAGTTTACGACACCATTTTAAGGGTTTAACTTGCATGGGCGTCGGATTTCCCTGGCCAGGAGGATAATACCTCTGCCTGCCACCATGCGCCGCCACTTGTAGTATCACACTAATGAAAAAAAAGTATAATAATAAATAATGCTGATCTCAAATAATGATTATCACCAGTGTTGCGAGGCAGTTTTGGACATCCTATGTGAATTTCATGCAGGCCAATGCTTGTACGAGATTCTAGTGCACTGTTTATTGCAGTTTAATCATTTAACTTTACACTTGCATAGTTTTTGGCCCTCTTAACGAACTTTCACTTCATGGTGCATACTCTTTTAAATAAGTTCTTTAAAACCTTTTTAACGACTGTGCCCGGTTGTTCAAAACAAATTTTTCAAGTTAAGTTAACGGCAGCGTTAGTGACAAAACCCGTTTTGAATGAAGTGAAAAGAGAGTAGCCTTTTAGGGGAAGAATATCTTTTCTTTAATAAATACCGCCAGACATCAATTGTGAAGGGAATGCAATGTCCTAAGGTACAATACATGAACAATTTATTACAAATACACTTTCCTATTCATATCCTTTCGGTCTCATATATTGAGTCGATAGATAGAATCATACAATATGGTCTTGTGATAATCTGCGTAAACGAAGCGTGTCCTACCCGCCTATGTTTGTTGTGTTGGTTCAACAAGGTTCAAGGTGTGTACGAAGTAGACAGCGACAAAATGGTGAGTCCGTTAATCTTTGAGATTCTTTTTGATAAAACATTGAAAAAGCACATTTCTATGCTAATCGTGCTCGTGATGAGAGAAATTGATAGTATTCGTTTGTCTCATCCTATCACTGAAAAGTGCGGTTGGCTATTTTTGAAAGTGTAAATCGTTACTTTTTGTTGTCTTCCACTGTTTTCAAGTTCTGAAAATGTCCGCCTTTCTGATGGTGACAGACATTAGGAAGTAGGTCTAATATTTGGTGAGCTGGCCTGGTTTGATGGCCTACCTGCAGTTCGACTCTGGGAGTAGTTGCGAAAACTCACTCGTATGATATTTGGAATTCCGGGTCGTGATCTGTACATTGGCTTGGATAGCGCCTTTGTTAAATCCGTCTTATTCAGAGGCCCAATTTGTCGTTTAGATTATTTTGGTAAAAATGCATGTGTGATATCAATGCGAGAACGTTCGTCAATTGAGGTAAATTGAATACATATATCACTGGATAACAGGATAATAAACACCGGAGTCGCCTGTAATCGCCTCCCCTACCCCACCCGTCTCTCTCATTAACTATCCCGCAATAACATTTGCAGAATATCATTGTTTACCTGACCTTGGCCTCTGGCCTCGTAGCCATGGTGACAGGGAAACCAATTTCGAGGAGGCCGGAGAGGATTGTTGACATGACGCATCTGCTCACGAAGGACTTCCCGTATTATCCCGGGCATCTCAATTTCTTGTTAAACATCAGCTTCTCCGGAACGTTTGTCGACGGTAAAGTCGAGTAAGTTCATTATCATTCAAGCATCGCCATTTGGGACTTCCTGACAGGTATTGACCAATCAGAAGAGAGCTATCATGCTTGTTCGAGACATACAGCACGGCCATGATCAGGGTTTTTTTATTGGTCAAAATAAGTCACCTGACAGGAAGTCCTACGTGATTTATGCTTGAGGAAAGTGGTGAATTGGTGGCTAGGTTATACCTGTGCAGTTTACTTGCGCGTTGCACCTCGGCCAGTCACGATACAGTTATTGTTTTCTTTAGCTGATTAATGGCTGTTCCTCGTAGAAGCGCCATCTTAATGCATAAGTATTTGGCTTAGCGATTGATTCGTCTTTAAAGATGCGAATACTGAATTCCTGGCGACAAAGTCGCCGAGTCGTCGTGAACTCGTCATGCCTATACTGTATATGTTCGTCTTTCAACAAGCTCAGAGCTGGACGTAAGCATGCATTTCCGCTTACATCGAATGCATCGCAAAGGATAAACAGAGTGCAAAGTTTATAATTCGTTATTCCTGAGAATTGCGAAACCTCACTGACTCGCTTTTTCGTTTCAGCCTTTTAAGTAACGACTATCAGACCGCCGAGCATGGCGGCACCCACTACGATGCGCCGCGTCATTTCTGCAGCCTAAAAAGCTGCTGGGACACACAGGCGGTGCCCCCTGAACGCTTGATTGGCCCTGGAGTTATCATCAATGTCCAGGAACAGGCTAAAAACAACCCAGACTACGCCGTGACACCTGGTGACATCAAAAATTGGGAAAAGAAGTATGGGAGAATTCCAGAAGGTAGGAGAAATGATGTGTAAAATTGGCCGAAAATTGGCGTTTTATCCGAATCTATGCGGAAACAGCAGAATCTGCGGAACGGGCGGAAACAGCCTTAAAACAGTATGAGGCAATCGATATGAAATGCAATTGCTTTAATACGGTTGTCCTGCTTGCAGAGGTGACCACTAAGGGGGGCCCAGTTGAGGCCTGTTTGATAATTTAGTTCGGTTTCCACCACTTTCCGAGTTGCATGTATCTAATATTGATCATGTTTATATTTGCAGGCGCTTTCGTCATCATGAATTCAGGATGGTACAAGCACGTGAAGAACCACACGAAATTCCTCGGCAACGACAAGGGAAACAAATCGAATTTACACTTTCCCGGTTTCCATCCCGAGGCAACAAAATGGCTGCTGGACAACCGCGAAATATACTGCCTTGGTGTAGATACAGTTAGTATCGATCCCGGGAATACAACACAGTACATGACGCACAGACTAGCTCTTGTAAGCAATCTGATTGCTTTGGAGAATGTCAACAACTTAGATGCAGTCCCGGAGGCAGGAGCAATGATATACGCTTTGCCTATCTTCATCAAGAATGGGACCGGCGGTCAAACGAGGGTCATCGCCACGTGGGATGATGATGGCAAAACTTCCGGTGCTCCTCGTCACGTGATCGAGGCCATCTTGGTGTTGTTTATGACTGTCATTGCTGGGCTTTTTTAAAGCAGGTGCATGATGTCGACCCGCCAAAGAGCGCGATTTGCACGACCTCGATCGGTTGGACAGAAAGACATTAACATTCATAAACTTTTACCTATATTAGCCTAATAACTAGTACGTGTACATGACATTCGTAAAGTCGGTTAGAAAATTTCTGTAAAATCGGCTATGCCCGTCACATCCCTTCCTCAACTGAGTATAGATCTATTTTATACTGGAGCCTGCAACCTTTTCAGATGCTGCTTCCAAAGTCTTTGACCGGTGTTCTAGCAATTGAGTGGTCAATGACTGACCAAAGTTATTGCACGGACTATGCACCGGGCGGGGTACAGCCGAGTTTGCAGTAAAATTGTATCTTATTTAACAACAGGTAGCTCAAAGTATCTCGCGTAGAAAACGGAATGTTTAAATGTGTCCAATCCCCGCAAATTCTCCATTTGTAACTAAAGTTAAACGCTTGTTGACTCTATGCAAACAATGATCAGAAAATGTAAATTAATAAAAACTGACCGACTAAGGTGCGGTCAATTAAATTGTAATGGGCCTTGTGGGTTTGAATTTGGTTTGTCTTCAAGAGGGAATAAAGAAGGTTGGTTCGTTTTTTTATGTTCCTTGGAAAATCTAAGGCAATGGAATTAATTGTGTTGCCGAAAGAACTGCCTCAAGTTGTAACGCTCGTCTTTGAGATGGCTATATAGGGCTGTCCAAAAGGTTTAAGAATATCCACGGGTAAAATGGCCATGGCCTCTTTAGAACCATATACCATAATTCGTCAAAATACAATAAGGCCCGGCACTTTTTCCAGGGGGACATTTTCTAATTCTGCATTGTCGAGAAGCAAGAAATTATTGAGCGGTGATGTCAGTTAATGCATCGCACATCACTGAATTTTTGCTCTGATCTGGGATAATAAGACTTACTGAGGTGAGTGCCGGGTCTTGAGAACATACCTTTGACCCTATGGCCTTGGACTCGCGGGCAGGACCCTATACTACCTGAGTGTCTATGCCAGGGTCAGTAAAACGCCCCTCATTATAGGTGGAAGTATAGTAGCCTATATCGGACTCCATTAGCCTCTTGCAAAAATACTACACGGTTGTGACGCCGGTATGATGATGATGATGATACGATGACGATGATGATGATGATAATGATGATGACGGTTGAAACCAATTACATGCGTAAAAGGTTCAATTTCTTAGTTTCAGCATGGCATATTCATTGACATTGTTACTCTGCGCCCTGGCAGTAGCAGCCTCGGTTCTTGGAGGAAATGGCTATAAAGCAGGTTTGTTAAGCTTACTTTATTTTATTAAATAAGAGCGTGCTTGACCCCCCCCCCCCCCCCGAGACCTACTTAAGGTCCGTGCCAGATAGCAATACCCCGCTGCACACCGGTTAAAAAACAAGCCGCATTATAGCTAGGTAAGGTAAGGTAAGGTAAGGTGGTTCAATTGCAAACTCGGTACGCCGCTGTCACCATTAATGTGTATACTGCCTGCTGTTTTTATTTGGGCTGTAATTGTACTGAGGGTTGTAATTGTAAGGCTTTACTTTACGTGTTCCTTACACCGTATGTATTTCAAATAGGAAAACCCCATCAGATAAAAAAATCTACATTTATACACTTATTGAAAGAGTTTTCTCAATACATGTATATAAGGCAGGCACAATATGAGCCGTGGTACAGTTATAGCCGTTGTGTGCACCAAGGCGTACTACAAACTGGTTTCTACAATGTATAGGAGCCCTGCACCACTTTACTCTTATCAATTCCTTTGAAAGAAATATTTCAATTTTGAATTTAGTCAATGTGCTGACGCCGAGCGCATGCATCTCAAAAGGGCCAGGCCACACTCTGAAGCGGGTGTATACCACTGGCAAGCTGGCGCAGAAGACTTTCACGAGAAGAGCTAAACACGCGACAGCCTGTTGGAAACTCTGCGCCTTTTCCAAACCAGGCATTCGAGGCGCTGCTTGCGTCGAGTACACATACAATCTGAGGACGAAGACCTGCACCATCTTCACCAACAAGTTCGAAAGGGACTTGGGAGTTGTTCACGGTACATGGATGTGTCAGAAAATGGGCAAGTACTGTTTTACTGCTTGGTGATTATATTCCCGTGCACATATTCACAAAATATTTTCCCGTGAGGGCTTTATTCGTTTGTTTCAATTCTTTGGGTGAACAAAACTATTTGCTCCTTGCCTACTAAGGTTTTACTATCCTGTGGAAATCAGGGATTGACGTTTTCTTCTTCGGCAATGCACACAAACGTGCAGGGCTGGAGAAGCGAACATTAACCCCTGATTTCCTCAGGATGATTTACTCCCGTGCGGGGTAAATCCTGAATCACATAGCAAGTAATGATGAAACAGGCAAGATCTGATGACGCCCAGTATATTATTGGGGTGGAAAAAACTTTCCGTTTTTTTCCAGAAAGCCAGAGATATCTTTCCGTTGAAGCGATTCAAGGTCACAAGGTCATTGGTCAAAGTTTAAACGCGACCTTCAGGGGTAAGGTTGGACTCGCCCCCGGCAGGAAGGGACTCAGTCTACGTTTGCCGGTATGTACATCACAACTGAGAACAGATGAGGAACATGGTTGCATCGGATGGGGGCGCTGTTCGTCAGGTTTCAGCTTATCTATTTGGATCCGCCCACGGAATACGTGGCATTTCTTCGTTAAAAAAGGAAAGTTGCTGTTTGTGTTATATCGCCGAAAACAGTCACAAAATGTCTATATTCGTGCTTTAGTAAATAAAAAAATGGTTTACAAGGGATATGGCCATTTGCGGTCCAGAGCTGGCTGGGTTCATATATTTCTTTCGGTATCGGCAAGAAGAACGGGTATGTTCGCAAAGGCAATGGTTGACGCCCAAAAAACATTCCCCGTCGAAGTCAACCATCCAATTGCTCGAGACCCTGGGGTCTTGAGGGGTCCGATCAATATCATGGCTTCGCTGAGAGATGAGGATAACCTTAATATCGGATGCCATGAAGGCTGGAACATGCTCGTTGACGAGATCCGGTTCTGGAAGTCCAGTTTGAGTATCGCGGTGGTTGAGGCCCTGTATAAATCTGAAAAGCGTGGGGTTCCCAGGAGGGTGCCGCGGGGGCCCGTGATGAAGGGGCCAGGCCAATCTGAAAACGAGACGATGCAGACCACAGAAGAGAAAGCAGCGGCTGTATCGAATGAAGAACCAGCGCGCCAAGCCACTGGACAAGAACCAGAGAAGAGCCACGTGAAGCCAAATGCAGATTACGAAAGTGGGACATCCGAGAATGAAGCGGAACAGAGAAACCGGCGAGAAGAGGAAGAACTACAGAAGTCAAACAACGGTACGATGAATGGGAAGTGGAGTCCTGGTGAGTTTGCAATTTTGCTTTCGTAGGGTATAAATTATCAGATTTAGACATCATTTTGCAAAATGGTAGTTTATAATGGCCTATTATTGCCTAATGATACACACACGCAGACCCAAAGCACCTGTGCCTGGACAACATCGTAAAACTAATGGGAAAGTTTTTGATTACTTCAGGCTTCTTCTTGACAAAATTTCTCTGGAGCTGAAACGACTGGACCGCGAATCGAGCTAGAACTTATCGACTCAATCAAGGAATTTTGGTCTCATTTTTTTCCTCTAGAATATGTCCTCTTGTGCTTGAGGGTGGTGGAAATGGGCTTAAGTTCAGATTTCCATCATGTATAGTTGGAGGTCCGGAGATTTATAAACCTGATAAAACTAATATATTTCTTCTATCAACTTAAATACATATATTAATTGCTTTTGTTTAGGGAGCAAGTATTGCTTACCCATGTCAAGAATTGAGCACAACCAGGTAATTGGACCTCTGAACGGTGCTGTTGCAGGAAACGTCAGCCTCGCACCAGGACTTGGAAGGGACCACCGAAGTATAAATATCGCCACGTGTGGAGGCAATGTCACCTACTGTGGGGGAAACACCACTTGTCGCGATGAAAACGGAACATCAGACGACTGCTTGTCCAATAGAGGTCGCTGTGTGTATGGTTTTACCATCTCTTTAATGGTCCTTCCTCCTCGCAGGACGCCATGGAGTCTTGGCATCTCAAAGGGTTCGGTCCGCTTCGTGTTCCAGTCCAGTGGGCAGAGGTCAGTCAGAGTCAAAGGTTTTACCGCCAGGGGGCGTTTTTATGGAGGAAAGGCGATGCTGAACGAAGGCGGTTGGCTCCATGTTGTCATCGTTGTGGATGAGCGCTTGGAGGTCAAGGTCAATCTGAATGGGGTCAAGGTCACAAATCGGCAGCGGAGACCAGATGGCGAGCCAAAAACCCTTTTGAAAGGTGCAACCACGTTTGGTGCAGTTCCGTCAACTCGGCATCCATGCGTCAAAGATAAAGGGATCCATCTCGATGAAATACGACTGTGGAATAGTACCATCTGTACACATAGCTGCCGCAAGTTGTACCAAATGGAAAAGCACAAAGCTACGGGGGCTACAGTTGTGGTTTAGATGGACTGTGCTTCGGGGGTTACAGTTGTGTAGTGAATTGACACGGAGTTGTCGAATATACAATTGACCCTAAATAATGTCATGATAGCAGGGGAACTGGGTACTTGCAAGATGGAGACGGGGATATCTGCAAGTAAAGAAAAATGAACATTATAATATATTCCTTGATGATTAATATATGCTACTACGTTTTTATTCCTTCCTCTATTCACACCTTTAACCACAGTCAAATGGCACGTGACAGAAAAAAATAACCGAATGACGTACCATCGGAACCATTCCCTTTATGCGCCTTTTGTTACAAGTTGATCGGTCTGGTCGAGCCAGGGATGAACAAAACCCAAGAAAAAAAACGTAAATTATTGAATAAATTTCGTATTTCCGACCACTTAAAAAGTATTTCGAGCGTCTTAAACAAACTCAGAAATAGAAACATTAGAATTCGAAAGTTTGTTTAGAATTTGTAATTCGACGCCATCCATTAGAATGTTTGCAAAGCAATGCGTTCTCACGGTAACATGGCCGCCACGAACCCTTTTCTGACTGGTTGACAGCACGAGACCCGGATATTGGCCGCGATATCAAATAGACGATGTAACATTTTCGATCATTGTTCCCTTGGCATCGGTAGACAAACAGACAAGATGAAGTTGTGGTTTTTCTTTGTACTTTTCGTAGCCATCTGCGGTAAGTCTTTGCATATTTTGAAGAAGTTTTCTGATTAAATTTGTTACAAAAATTGGCAGGGTTTGGCAGATGAGAAATTTTGCAAGAAATTCGACCTCAACCATGCAAGTTTCCAAATATCTTCAATATGACAGATCCATTTGGGTTCCGATTTTAATCATTACATCAAAAGGACGCCACACGCGGGACAGAACGATCCTACCGACTGAACATTTTCATTTTTATAAAAGTATTGTCGCCTCAGCTTTAATACAAACAATTTTATGATCGCCTCCGTTTTATTTCCCTTGAGCTCCTTTCGTGAGCTGACTTACAACAAAAACTGACCGATGATGAGAACCCACTCGTTTTTCAGCTTCTGAAAACTTTGAAAGGTTTTTCGGCCAACACAGATATGGTCCCTGTGTTGAGGTTTGTCGGTATATTGAAAAAGCCCTAACGGTTTTAGACACTGCTGAAAAACGTCTACAGGGTGCTTATATGCATTTGTTTTGGCCAAAAACCCATTTAGGGGTTCAAAAGCTCAAAACCGTTATTTTTAAGAGTGCTTCAGAAACTCACTCTACTCGATCGTTTGCGCTGACGGAGGTCGGCACTTGAATGATGAATTGGGATTCAGATGGAGAATCTCTTGCACTTGCGTATGACAGTTTAAGTCGCTGGATTGGCAAGCTTTATGCCACTCGATTTAAATAAATCATGTTCTGAAATGTAGCTTGTTGAGTACCTGTCGGTGTTGACCATCGTTCTTTGTATCAGTTAGCCTAGCTAAATGTTTACTAACTCTAGATGAGGACGTCCGATTTGTCCTGTACGACACACTGCATCCTTTAATGTTAATTTTGATAAGTCAATGGTCAACCAGTTAATTGCTAGACTGCTTGAAATTGACTCCGGCGAAAATGACTCTAGTTCAACAAACAGCTACTAGCATATATGACTCTAGTTCAACAAACAATCTACTAGCATATACTTCTTTGTGATTGGTTGAATATTAAGCCTTTCTTAGTGAAGTAGTATGTATTCGCGGCTTTTGATTGGTCATTGCCACCGCAACTCTCACCAAATCTTGCTATATAAGGGAAGGTACTGAACCGAGAGCGCCCCGCAGATTATCATTATTTCTGTCGTGTGATTTTCTCCATTCCTCTTGACCACTGTTCACCCGTCGCCTGCTGAATGTAATCTACATAGGCAACACCCTCGCCAAGACGGTTGCCAAGGCCTGCAAGCACCAAGCGTTCAGTAACGACATCCCTGTCGGCAAGACCGTCATCATCAACTGTCCCAAGGGTTACAAGGCCGCACCTGGCGCACCAGGCACCCTGAAGTGTAACGATAAAGGCGAGCTTGAGCCAGACGTGTCGAAATTCAAGTCTTTCTGTGATCGTAAGTAAAGTTTTCTGAGTACTATTTGGCACGTATGTATCTTCTTTTCAATATGGCATATCAATATCCTTATCTCTCATGCTACTGGTTACCCCAGACAGTGGCGTAGCTACCTTTTTGGTCAAAATGACACCTTCTACTACATGTATACAAGGTGTTCCGAATTAGTCTAACTAGTTTCATTTGTCCCGCATTTTAAAGCAGATCAGATGATGATATGTCGAAATATTAAAGAAAAATATTGAGCAGCAAAAAAATTGAAGTCTTGTAAAAACTTAATAGCCAGTGGACTAGGCATTACACTCGGCCCCAGCAGCATATTTATTTCATTTATTTAGAGGAATTGTACTCTTCCTAGTGGGAGCGCTGGCAAATTGGTGAATCGAACGGTTTGTGATCGCGGGAGAGTTTAACCGAAACGTGATTTCTTGAGGGTGTTATGGGTAATTTGTCATTTAATAGGTCAAACCATTGCTTTTTTACAAATCATAATCTTTACATTTCAGCCAAAAACTCATGTCGTGTCCCATGGAAAGTTTGGTTCAGTAGGCAAGCGTTCCCTACGGTCTTTAAGCCAGGTCAATATGTCGATCTCCCTAAGGCTATGTGCACCAGCAAGGGGTTCGAAGTCAGTAGTGGTCTTCTGAATGTGAAAATGCAACTTAAGTGCGAGATCAGCGGAAAGTGGAATGTTGATGTCCAAAAGCCACCATGTCTGTGTAAGTTTTTTTTAATTTTATAATTTTTCTTTTTGTTTATATATTTTTTATTATAAGGAGGCATAATTGATCGCTAGGTTCAGTTACGCGAAGAGAAATGTCAGAACTTCATTGATTAGGAAGAGAGAAGAAGAAGAAGACGACTCGAGTATGCGTATGCGTAACTGGAAAACTCTGCCAAAGTACCCCTTCAAAGTCTTATTGATTGTTGTTTTTCTCAGTAAATCTCTTCGTAATCATGTTGACATCCTTTTCCAGCCAAGACTTGCTCTTCTCCTGAGCTTTACCCCCATTCCACGGTAAACTTTAACAGCCAGATTGCCCAATACACGTGCAGTGACGGATACACGTTCACCAATGGAAAGAAATTAGTCGAAATCGGATGTGTTAACAAAAAGTGGAAACCAATGACAGAGAAATGTGTCAGTAAGTATACTTTAGTTATAAGAGAGGTTCCGTATGATTCGGGAGTATCACACGTTTATGGTTACGGGTCGAAGTCATTATTTACACGATTTTAGAGTTGACCTGTTACACAGTTGTGACCACATATTTGATTTCAATGAAAACCCTTTCACAACCTCTCTATACCTCAGTTGCAAATACCGTACGAGCCATCCGTTTGAAAGTCTTATCTTGCTGATGACCATGTTGGCGTGATTTTGTATCGAATTTTGATAAATAGGATCTAAACTCCGAGCGCCCACTTCCAAGAATATAGGAGGCCGGTGAGGAGGCCCTCCTGCTCCCTAGGCCCTGTTGTCAGAAAGCATGTTCAAAATATCGTCTTCACATGTTATTCAAAATACATTAATGTACACGAAATCACACGTCAACATGTGATGATGTTTTGTTCTGCAAACATGCTTTCCAACATTCGGGCACTGTTCATAGTTTTTTCACCAATCACATTGTTGTCGTGGTTGTTGTTGGATTGAATCTCGTTTCCTCTCTCACCGTCATCTTATTTTATTTCATGTTTGGTTCCTACATCTGCAAGTCGTCTTTCACGCAGAGTTGACAAATACTAAAGACTTAGAAAAGAAGTAGCAACGAAGCTTAAAATCTGCATCGCCTTCCGGTTTTGACTTCTTTTGTTTTTCTTTTTCTAGAAAAACGAAAAGGAGCCAAATCCGGAAAGCGTGGTCACCGACACAGAGGGGGGAGCAGAGCACGAGGTAGCTCGGTAGAGCGTCATCCAAAATAAACTGTTGCATTCCAAGAAAAAACGCCGCCATCTTGGGTTATTTGTTTCAAACAGATACATTGAAATTAAATGTTATTATTTTGGGAATCAGGTGAAAAAAAATGAAAACTTCATCCGGAACGGTTCCACACTGTGACAGGTTCAGAAATGACTCAAAACCTACAGAAAGAATCTTCAAAGCAATCAGCTAAAAATGTTACTAAAATTGAATTTAGTATTATAATAGTCTAACGTGAACATCAAAACTCGGCGAAATGTATCTCACACCGTTGAAGATCACCTTTTGACATCAGACAACAAATAAGCAAGAACTTGGTAGCCGACCAAACGATATTTCAAAGGCAGAACATTAAATCCAAGGACATATAATTAGGAAAGAGTCACGAAACTATACACTAAAGTATAAGTATCATAAATACATGTAATACAGTCAGAATAAAATTATCAGACGACGCATTTTGCCATTTTTCATTATGTTTAGACGAGGTGTTTACATCGCCGATCTGCACTCACAACTTTCTTTGAGCAGGAATTCCAGACTTCTTGTCAGGTATTGACCAATCAGAGGCGACCTACCATGCCTGTTCGGCGCAGACAGCACGGCCATGGTTGAATACGAGGGTTTCGATTGGACAATATCTGTCATCTGACATGTCCCGCAATATTTCTATTGGAGGAAAGTGGCAAATGGAGGTCATTTGTGACAATATTTCGGGGGCAAAGCAAAAATGTAATCACGATGAATGAGGTGATCAGTTAAGAGCAGTTGAAGCTTTGGCCCCGAAATGTTGTCATGAATTTTTTAAAAAGCGAGCACCTTTCTGAATTTGGCCCACGGCCTACAGACGATTATTCCAACCTCAGATGTGTTTAAGAGACAAGACCACCATTATTTTGTTACCCATGTCCGTGGTAAATATGATAGCTCATGTTGCACACGAAACTAACGTCGGAACATTAGGGATCTTCGCTAGCGAATGCACCGAAGATAGATAAATTATATACGGCTGGCTGAAGAAGCGAAGCGAGGAATATCACCGGCACCGGTGGTGCCAAAAATCAAGGCATTTGATGAACCCACCTACTCTAAAATAATCTTAATAAAAATTATGCACCCGAAAACCTTCGCTACGCCACCCCTGCTCGTTTTCTCTAAATCGTTACTCATGGTGGTATTGTCTCTTAATCTACAGGCACTCGTCGCCCTTCGCTCGGAAACACCATCCCTGCCCGAGTGTCCGCCGTGAGAGCTCGTTTGATTCGTCTAAAGGAAGAAGTTGCAATGACATCGCAGGAAATGCTGATGGTGACACGGAAAGAACTCCAAAGATGAGATGGGGATTGCCCAGAATGCATGGCAGATTTCGACCAGAGACTTGTAATGCGAAGACTATAGGGACCAATCGAATCAGGCGATCGAGGCAAGAGTGGGAAACAGAAAAAGAGGACAGGGTTCAACCAATGGCGATGGATCAACGACACTGACACCTGACAGTCATCTGCCGATTCCTGGGATCGCGTGCGCGCACCTAGCCATTTTGACACGTGACCACGACTTGAGTATATGAAGAAGATTTTATCAGAAGAGTAACCTAGAGGTTTTTTGCTAATTTTTTTCTTGACATTTTCTAGTTCCAGGCCAGAAGGCTGCGCCAGCGACGGAGGAGACCGAAGAGGACGAGCAAGAGGAGACCACGACCACTTCGGAAGAGCCCGAAGAAGAATCACCAGAGGAAACAACAACAGAAGAACACGAAAACGAAGGGAATAACGAGGAACTTCCAGAAGAGTCGAAAGATGAGGAGACTGAGGATGAGAGTGACCAGCCTGCGGTGGCGACCAATATCGCTGATCCGTCACAGTACCAGGCCTTGGAGAATAAACATGGCGGAGGGGCGGCAACAGTCATGAAGATTGATGAAGAAGAGGAGGAGGAAGGTACGTTGGCTGATGTTCCGTCCTTCACGAAAAGTGCATTCTTATGAATAGTGGGTTTGAAGGAAACCAGTTGGTAGAATACAATCATGCCAGACTCAGAGTTCTTGAAATGTCATCGAAATTGTTGCAATTAGACCTACATGTACCAATAAATCTTACCCATATTGACCTTGTTTTTTTGTGTTCACATTTCCAGAAGAAATCGAAGAGGTCACTGAGGCGATAGAAGACGCGGATGAATGCGAAGTGAAAGCCTTGGAGACCATGAAGAACCGTCTTTTTATCCCCCTGACTTACAGGATGGTCCGCTCGGCGGAGCAATGTCAAACCGAGTGTGAAATATCTGATACATGCGCAGCGGTCGGCGTAATCCTGTACGAAAAGATTCCATCCCACCTCCGGCCGTTGCTTGCCACGAAAATCGGCCCGAAGGACGTTGTCTGCGTCATCTTTGTCAATAGTTTGCTTGCAGCTTTCATTGGTAAGGGACCGATGTCGGTTCTGAATCGGCGTTCGACCTACAGTTTCCTGTACGAGAAGGTTTGCAAGCCTGCCAATATCACTTCTGAGCCGGAGGATGGAGGTAAGTACGACCCGCAACTCAGGTCAAGAAAGTGCTGTGCTACGAGTTTTCGCAATGGGTCCACACCAAATGCCTCAACCAATTCTGTTTTCCAGTAGCATATGCAACAGTAATGTTACATTTGCGAGCAGAAGTACTAAGATACTGCCCTGCAATGTTACAACCCCTGGCTCATTCCGGATACGCTGCTTCGAAGTAAAGACGAGAGTGTCGCCCAGCATTTTGCTGACCTCGCTGACATTCATTGAATAACGAGCGTTCAAACACGTTTTGAATGAACTCCAAACCTTACTTTTTGAACATTTGAGAACTATAAGTGCCTATTCCTAAAAAATGACTGTCATCAAATGTAGTGTGTCGTACGGGACAGAGATAGTTTTGAGAGTTATGTGCTTAACTTGTATAGATCACTGTCTCTAATGGCTGTACATGTACATGTATGTTTTCTGTCTTTGTTAGAACTGTTATTTACTACATTGACTGTTTCCAACCACAAGGTAGCCAGAAATTTTAGGCTTCAAGAGTATCTTTCGTACTTCTTAAAGGGATAACTTGTGCGTGGGATATAGGTGGTAGAAATACAGTGTCTCGGATCGCCACCATGCCCCG